>NW_017536174.1:154922-240395 GCF_001853355.1 Bactrocera latifrons | reverse complement strand
GTCAGACCTCGTAGCCGAAACTACTACCAGTTGAGCTTCCATACTGCTCTGGACTGGTGGCCAGGGGTTGGACTCCATGCATACATCACATACACACACCAATCATACAAATCTAACCCTAATTTCCAACTAACCGCCTTCGCCGCTTAAATAGTTCACGCGCAAACAACCCTAACTGTTCGGTATTCCGACTAGTGGAGATCACACCACTAACATCTAATCGTCCATCAGTCAAGCTAATCCCCATACCACCCAGATCCCTAATGTCCGAGTACATCGGGCACTCCGCAATTAAATGCGACCAATTTTCVRACCCCGCCCCACAAAAACACCCCGACGTATCTGATAGGTGCTTCTGATGCGAAAATGCATTCAGAGGCCCATGCCCCGTAAGGAGGAAACCCAGACTCAGACAAAATCTGAAGTCTGGGTTATCCTCAACGAACCCAACGTCCCGAATGTACTCGTACGTCACTCGGCCGTTAGGACTATTGTCCCAACCTTGTTGCCACCTACGTCTAACCCTATCATCTAGGAGCCACTTGCTCCCTAGATATCCCTCCCTCTCCACATCATCGTCGGAAATCCAATCGTTCCRCAGCATTGACACACTCAAACCCCTTCTTAACCTGAATGCAACAGCACGCTGTATGACAATCAGTTCAAGAGGGGGTGCACCTAGTAAAACCTGCATCGCATCCGTTGAGACGGTGCGACATACAGGCAAAATTCGACGTGGTCAGCCCGAATATCGCGAAGATGAAAGTTGTCGTTTTTTCGGAAAAATTCATTTGCTTATGAAAAGAAAGCGTAATGCAGACATAGAGGCCATTCAAAAGGCAAGTACCGGCATACTGGCGGCCATACCGAGGCCAACGAGCTAAACCACTCGTTCGAAATGCTTTTGGACCGGTCAAAAAGCTGTATTGAAGCAGAAAGAGACTACTTTGAATAAAATAAATTGATTTTGCCGAAAAAACCATTTGTTTGGTTTTTTGTAAAGTCCTGTTTATCTTGGAACACCTTGTATGTCAATGTCGTTGTATATCTCAAATAGCTCATCGTTCCCTCGAATGCGATATTCGCCGTGGCCAACGCGCAAAGGATCATATATCTTTCGGCGAACATTTCTCTCGAAAACTCCTAAGGCCGACTCATCAGATGTTGTCATCGTCCATACCTCTGCACTATATAGCTGGACGGGAGAGGGTTCTACTTCTCAATTGCCTACTTGGTCCGAAGTAGCACCTATTGGCAAGAGTTGTTTTGGCATTGTTGTTTCTGATAATGCTGGTTCCAAGATAGACGAAATTATCTACAACTTAAAAGTTATGACTGTCAACAGTGACGTTGGAGCCTTTATTGATAACAGGAAATATTTCGTCTTGCCCACTTTTACTGCCAGACCCAACTGCTTCGTTTCCTTATCCAGATTGGGGAAAGCAGAACTAACGGTGCGGTGGTTAAGGCCAATGATATCAATACCATCAGCATGTGGCAGCGGCTGTACACTCTTATAGAGAATGATACCTTCTCTGTTTAGTTCTGCAGCTCGAATTACGTTCTCCAGAAGTTAAAGAAGTCAAAGGAAAAGGAGTCGCCTCGTCTGAAACCTCGTTTCTTTTGGACTCTTCGAAAACCAATGATCTCGTTTGCACCTGTACGTAAGGAGAGCAGGAGTGCAAGTCGAGTAGAAAATCCTTCGGCTGTTTGTAGTGATTGCAGCTTCTCAACGTCGAATCTACTTTGTGTTTGTTGACGTACTTTTTTTGCTGCACAGGTGGTGGTGTTTAGATCCGTAGACAGCCAGGTAGCGTGGTGAATTTTTCTTTACTGGAATCCATTACTACAAATAATCATATTTCAAGCCTGGGAGAAGTCGATCGGCATCAACCCAAAGATACTTTCCTTGCCCACCTTGACGTTAACGTCGCCATACATGATTTTGACATCGTTCCGGGGGCAACCTTCATGATTCAAGAAGAGCAATCTGATGAAACACACACAGTCGATGGCAGTAAATAATTTATTATTTCCAAAATATGTAACAGAATTGGGCTTACGATAGTCTACAACCATTCAAAATTCTTTTCACCAGAGTAATCTGACTCTTTTTCATCGTTTGCCCCGTCCATTGCTTTTCTTGGACGGCGGTGGTATCAACCTTCACTCTAACGAGGACATCAACCAGTTGGGCAGCAGCACCTTCTCAATTAAGGGACCGGATACGGAAACAACAGACCAAAACTATTGCCAAGAAGATTCAGATCAATTATGATACTGCAAAACAAAATGTTCTACATTCAATTTTGAAACTTAAAACTTTTTACGGTAAAAACAGTTGTTGGGACGATTGAAATCTTTATAGAAACTTTTGAACCACTAATAGAAATAAAAATTCTAAATCTATATTCAACAATTTAAAGCAGTAAGTTTCCGTGTTTTTAGTACTTTTTAACAGTACCGTTATATAGGGAGAGAGTGGTGTTATCCTCCGATTTAGTGAGAGCTTTAAAAGATATGTACATTTAACTTGTCAGAGGGCAGCCATGACCACTTTTTGGGCGAAATAATTTACAATTTACAAACATGGTAAAATATATATAGTTGTAGACGGGATTTCAATGGTACCAATACATATCAAATCATTCGCACCTATAATTCATAGCTACGAAACCTCAAGACATAATTTAATCCCTTATACAAAAGTTCCATTAATGTTTTCAAGAATGAAATGTTTTTTAAGCACATCAATTAAAAATAATTGCTCCAACTGTTCACAGACTCATAATTACAGGACCTGAGTACAATGAACAATTTCTTTTACTTCATGAAACGATACCTTAATACATCAAGAATAATAAGAATGATTCAAAATCATGTGATGTCGCTGTGTCACGGTATTTTTTACAATGGAAAAAATTTAATATCGTGCAGTGACAAAATTCTTATTTTTGGAAGGTGTAGCAGCAAAAGATATTCACGAACGAATGTTAAAAGTGTATAAAGATTGTTAATCTACAATTAGAACGGTAGAAAGATGAGTTGCTGAATTTAAACGTGCATCAACACCAGAAATCATAGCCAAAATACAGAAAAAATAGCTAATATCGATGCATTAAAGGTCGAAGCATACACCGTACTGAATAATAAAATGTATTTTGAAGCATAAAATTGTGTTTTTCTTATCAAACGACAAAACTTATTGAACAACCTGGTAACTCCACAAGAAATATTGCAATGGTGTTAAATCACAATCACAAGGCCAATCAATGTCACAATTTCTTGAAATAATCGAATCTCCAAACTTATCTCGCAATAATTTGGTTGTTGCACGTGGTGTGTGGCATGTAGTTTCGTCTTTTTGGAACCAGATGTTGTCAAGATCAACTTTTTCCAATTGCGGCCATAAAAAGTTGGTTATCATCGATCTTTGTGAACCTCTCCATTGACAGTAACGGTGTCAACAGCTTCGCTTCGAAAGAAGTACGGTTCGATGATTCCACCAGACCAAAAACCACACCAAAACTGTTATTTTAGGTGAGTGTAATGGTTGTTCATGAATAATTTGTGCATTTTCTTCGCACCAGAATCGACAGTTTTCATGCAGATTCTTATCAGAGAAGATGGTTGTCTTAAAAAAATCGTTATCGTTTTCAAGTTTTTCCATGGCACAATCAGCACATTCACGACGTTTATGGTGGTTCAATGGCTTCGGTTCTTGAGTGAGAACAATTTTATATGGATGCAAGTCCAAATATGATCCATATTAGAAAACCGTTATAACCTTTTTTTGAAAAATAAAGCTTAAAATCTGAAAATCTTCGACGAAAAATATAACTTCGAAGAATATGCGCGCTCAAAACACTATGGAACGTTAGAAAAGATATTGAGAGTTAAATAAAACTAATCATAAATTACAACTTAATAGTAGGAGTGGAAAATAATCAGTTACGGGAATTCTTTTGGGCGAATATTTAAATCGGTAATCTAAACTTTAGCTAATTGTGCTTTTTCATTGGTAGTTTTTTTACATGGCGGGTCTCAAACCCAGCGCACAAAATTGTGGAGGGAATTTTGCGAATTCCCACTATGCTCGCCTTCAAACAGTTTTTTCTGGCTACCAGGAGGATACTTGGTCAAAGACCGGAAGTCGCGAGCTGCTTGAGCCATACTTGTATGTAAAAGAATCGTTTCTGGCCACTCCCAAGTGAATGGCGATCAGAGAACTTTACTCATTTGCGAGAACTTCTTCACACGACTCCATCCTCCATCGAGCAAAAGAACAGCTAGTACGATGAGATGGATGCCGTGTCACAGCGGAGATAAAACAGACTGGTCGCAACGAAGAAGGTCGACTGGCAATTATCCGTCTGAAAAACAACAAGGCAGCGGGTGCCGATGGATTGCCGGTCGAGCTATTCAAACATAGCGGCATCAGTTTTTTTGTAGAATATGGTCGAACGAAAACATGGCTAAAGATTGGAACTTAAGTGTGCTGTGTCCAGTCCACAAAAAGGAAGACCCCACAATCTGCGCCAACTACCGTAGGATAAGCCTCCTAAACATCGCGTGTAAGGTGTATCAGGCGTATTGTATGAAAGATTAAAGCCCACCGTCAACAAACTGATTGGACCTTATCAGTGCGGCTTTAGACCTGGAAAATCAACAACTGACCAAATATTCACCACGCGCCAAATCGTGAATTGAGAGTCTTCAATTTCAAAACAACTTTCAGCAGCACGAAAAGGAGCTGCCATTATGCCGCGATGTCTGAATTTGGTGTACCCGAAAAATTAATACGGATTTGTAAACTGACGTTGAGCAACACCAAAAGTTGAGTCAGGATCGAGAAGGACCTTACTGAGCCGTGCGATACCAAACGAGGTTTCCGACCAGGTGAGTCTCTTTCCTGTGACTTCTTCAACTTACTTCTGGAGAAAACAATCGAGCTGCAGAACTAAACATAGAAGGTACCATCCTCTACAAGAGTGTACAGCTGCTGGATATCATTGACGCTGTTATTTCTGCTTTCCCCAGAATGCATAAGCAAGCGAAGCAAATGGGTCTGGTGGTGAACGAGGGCAAGACGAAATATCTCCTGTCATCAAACAAACAGTCGTCGCACTCGCGAATTGGCTCTCACGTTACTGTTGACAGTTATAACTACGAAGATGTAGATAATTTCGTCTCTCTTTGAAGAAGCGTTATCAGAAACAGCAGTGTCAGTGGAAATCCAACGGAGAATATCTCTTCGCAGTAGGTGCGACTTTGGACTAAGTAGGCAATTGAGAAGTAAAATCCTCTCTCAACGAACAAAAAACAAACTCTATAAGTCACTCATTATTCCCGTCCTGCTATATAGTGCAGAGGCATGGACGATGACAACATCTGATGAGTCGGCCTTGGGAGTTTTCGAGAGAAAGGTTCCACGAAAGATTTATGGCCTTTGCGCGTTGGCCACTGCGAATATCGCATTCGATGGAACGATGAGCTGTACGAGACATACGAAAACATTGACATAGTCCAGCGAATCAAAAGACAGCGGCTACGAAAATACTCCAGCTCTGAAAGTATACGGCCCAGTAAACGCTGGGGGAAGCAGAGAAAGAGGAAGACCTCCACTCCGTTGGTGGAGAAGGGCTTTGCTTGAAGTATCCAATTGGCGCCACCTTGCGAAAAGAAGAAACGCTGTTGTTAACTCGGCTATAACTAAAGTTTAATATACCCTATCATGTATAATAAGTAAATAAAAATATTTCAATGCATATATAGGTAAAACCGAAATTAATTAGTGTTTATAAATAAACGCTTGCAACAAAATATAAATTATAGGAAAAAGTTTACTTTCAAATCTTACCAATTTTAACTTCAAAGCTGACTTTTTAATTGAAAAATTTAATCCACATAAATTAGCAACAATTTAATTGTTATTAGCTTAGGAATTATTATTATTATGAGATAATTTAAAGTTAGAAATTAGTTAGTCACCAAATATGATTTCATCTCGGAAGAATGCCAACTTGAAAAGTTAAAACCAGACAAAATTTAATAACTATCTTGAGATATATTTTATGAAAACATTTATTTCCACTTATTGTATATTATACACATTATTCACAGACACACATTAATCTAAACTTATTTATTTGTGACTTATAGTTCTGTGCTGGAACGAAGAGAACAAACGAATTGCCTGGCTAGTCGGATTAGCGCCAAGTTGAGTTAGCTAAAATGCGAAAGTTTAAAGCAAAAATGCTGGCTTTATTTTAAAGCAGAAAATCACGAGTAGCAGAAGTATTATAATTAATTACAGTGTTTTTCACACGGTACAGCAAGAAAATGAGCGTTTTTAATTTTTTAAAATTATGTATAACTAAAGCTCTGTGTATTCGTCAATTAGTTTCGTATTGAGCAATGACAAAATATTAATATGCCACTCCGCTATACCACCTCAATGTAGTAACTATTACCGCGCCAAAATAGACTTAGAGCCATTAGAATTCTTGGATTATCAATTTTATGACGTAGCCGGATGTGTTTCGTTTTCCTAAGCAATCCCATAATTTAGTGTTTCAAGATAATTACAGTCAATTTAATTCCATTTGCGAAAAAATGCAGCGGTTCGCTTTTACTGCGCATGCGCGGGCGTATGAGCGACACTTGGTATTAGTGCTCAGTTAAGGGTTCAGTATTTTCAATATTTTGCCTAAATTAATTGCACCAATTTGAAACTTAATTGCGAATCATCAATCTAAATCGAAATACTTGAGGAACCAAGCAAAATATTTGAAAATTTAAAGAATATGCGAAACATTCATTTAAGCCATCCGGAATCATGCTTCACTTAAGCAGACCAAATTAATACGAACTTCAAAAAGGTAGGTGGTGGCTGCTCGTTTAGAATATTCACTGCTCAATTAATCACTTGAAATTATTCCAAAATAAACCAAATGGAAAAAAACATATTTCAAAATTAATTGGTTGGAATATGGGGTGTGCTCGACATTGGCCTGCTGTTTTGGTATTTCTAACCAACGCATTCGTACACAAAGGCATGCGCAGACATCAATATAGGAGCTGAGTAACAAGTGTACTAGCAAGTCAAAGTGCAGCCAATTTGTTAGTCGGCATTTGCAAGTGTTTTAAGACGATTGATTTTGATGCGAGGTGAGTGGTGTGTACCTGCCAAACAAAATACTCACCTATTATTTATTGGTAAATGTATACAGTACACTGGTGCGCAGAAAATTTAAGCTTCAATATATAAAGATAATAACCGTCTTTTCTCAATATCATTAAGTTAAATTAAAACAAAGAACTTAAGGCTGAAATGTTATTTGACGCAGAAAGAAGCTTTACTACCAAAAAATATTCTCAACCCTATTTCGCAGGCGTCAGAGAACATGTTAGCACAAGGTTGCTTTCCAATTGCTGACAATCTGTTTGAACCGCAGTTATTCCTTGTTCGATTGACGCTCAAACAGTTGGCGAATAGTACTCAGCTATGAGTTGCATCTCTTAGAATTTAAAATATGTATAATATTTTCATAAAAACTGTCGGAAAAAGCATAAATAAAAGTGGTTGGGAATTCGTAGACTTAACATATGTTTGGGGAAGCATTTTCTAGCTTATTGAAAACATATACATACTCATATAACAATTTATCTGAAAATCCACATATTTTTATACGACGATAATATCTTATAATTCCTTAGGAAATTACAATTTTACCAAATGTATGAATTATGCAAATTTTACTTCTGCCACTGTTAGCATTCGAAACTTTGGACATAAATACAAACTTACGTACACTTACGCAATGATGCGAGTTATGAGCAAGCTAAGTACACGCTTACAAAATAAAATAAAAGTATGTAAATTTGTTCTTTGCAATTTTTCTTATTCGCACTTATTCTCTCATTTCCGCATTTGTCATTTGGAATATAGAATTTCAATACTTCTTTGTGTTTGACTTCACCATTGGCGATGGTTAATTACAATTGGTGTGAATCATCGAGCTTACTTTAAGAGTTGTCAAGTGGCTTCTAACGCCTCTCTAAGTGGCGTAGGCAAGTATTACGTTCCACTCAAGTTGTTCGCTCCGTTTTTGAAGTGTGTACTTTATCACAAAATACTGTTGCTCAAAAGCTTCTGTGCGGAAAAATAAATAATAATAATTCGAAATATAACATATTGCGCAAAGTACACTGTGTGATAGGTAAATGAGATGAATAGGTTATGGATATTACAGGGTGGCCCTAACTTTTTAAAGAATAAAACATTGAAACTTCAAATTTAATGAGGTATGTTCATTATTATTAAAAAAACATTTTTGGCTCTTATTTTTTGAAGATTATCTATTCCAAATGTTGGCCGCGGCTACGTCTAAGATGATCCATCCGTTGAGTTCAATTTTCGAACGTATTTCGATTGGTAACTGGTAAGCGGGATTGTTCGTACATACCTTAAATATCATAGTGCGATAACGGTCGCCATTGACGATTTCGTTCTCACCGGCATAATTTTTGAAATAATAAGGACTGATATAAGCCACACCAAACGCTATTCGTCATAAACGCGGCTATTTTGCTTGTTTACATATCAAATGAACCTCATAGCAGAAAAAAATTTTCCTCGAAACCGTCGAATCTTTTTGTAACTTTTCAATGGCCCATAGAGCGAAACCATGTCGCTTGCGAAAGTCAAGCGGCTTCAGTTCCTGCATACGCTGTATTTTATATGCCTTAAATTTTGACATAAAATGCGGTAAGTCGTTCTATACGTCACTCCAATTTGCTTCGAAGGGCGCCGAATCAACTCTCCACGGCCTCCGTGTACACGCTAAGCTATGGCGCTGTATTTTCTTGGTGAATATTATCTAATAATAAATCTGGGTGTCAAGATGGGTGATGGAATTGCGAATAGTACGCTTAGTAGGCGAATCATGGTGACCATAAGTTGAGCTAAGCCCGCGAAACATATTCTTTTCGTAATTTTCGTAATAACATGACAGCTTGACACGATTATTAGGCTATCGAAACAAGTAGCTCTACTTGGATCACCTGGTATAATATTGAACGATGTCGATAGTTAAGACCACTCAATGTTCCTTGTACCTAAAGTCCAAATTTTTTCTGTATCCAATATTTTAAAAATATTGAATTTATTTTCGGATGTCGATCTTTCCATCTTTCTTTGCGCTTTGGTGAAGTATGTATTGGTCAAGAGCAAAATAATTATTTTGTCACGCCCACACAAACCATTGACAGGGCGCAGAATCTTCACATCTTACTACTATATAACATCACTTGGAATGGTATTACAAACACATTTCTTGAAATTTCCTTAAAGTATTTTTTACTTCAGATTAATGTAAGTTACCTTTTATTTATTCCTTATCAATATTTATGAAGTTCAAGTATATAATGCTGTCAAAAAACTAACGCAAGATTTAAATTTGCCACAATTTATGTAGTGAAGTGTTGTCAACACTAAAACAACAAATCGACAGCTGTCAGTTTAGGCTTAGTAAAAAAGGAGCGTTACATGTTTGATCAACGCGCATTCATTATTAAACAATATTTGGAAAATTAAAACCTGGCGGCCGCATTCGATTATTTGAAACAAAATATGGCCGAATTCTTAAAGCAGAATGATTTTAAAAAAGTTTGTTTTCACATCGCAGCAGCTGCTTGCTGCATATGGCATTTGTTTTCAATTGATTTCTAAATATTTTCTATCCCAACTTAAATTTTGATATCTATGTTAAAATGAGGTACATATGTATATGTACACATTCTTTAATATTTCATTAAAATATATGCGATTATAACATGTTGATCAAGGCTGTAAATGCATGTAGGCTTGGTCCATGTCACGAAACTTTTATTTGGAGCTTAAGAATTGCACGAATTTACTACGAGAGCCGTTATGAATATAATAAATGACGAACTTGGCTTCTTCTGGGCGATGGGTATGCGGTAGAACCATTCTTATTGGGGCCTTACCCTAACCCTAATGATAACACAATACAGCGATTCAATACCCAGCCCTCTTCTCCCCGGAATATGGTTGAAAGAACAATAGGAGTACGGAAAAGTCGTTTTAGATGTTTGTGATATCAGCTTTCATATCAGTGAAAAAAAGTGCTTAAGAATATTAACATCTCTTGCGCGTTGCACAAGTGTTGCAGTGAGAAAATATCGAAATAGTTATGCATGAATTAATTTCTGTTAATTTAAATTGCCCAAATCCAATAATAATGCAAAGATTTTCGAACTTCCGGGTGACTTCATACTACATATATCGGCCAATATTTCAGATATCACAATAGAACTTACAGCGCGTGTATTTTTGTGTCAAAAGTAGATACATTGGGTGAAAACTTGACCGAGCCCCATGTAACTATTACCATGATTTTCCAACATTCGGCTGACTTTATTCCATATGATTGGTGATTGTTTGTCCGGTACGTTTTGAGGGTCATTCTTTTAGTATGCGGCGTGATAATAGTAAATAACTCAAATCGGGTCGGCACTACCCTAACTTTCATATACTGCATATATATATATATACTATATATACAGTATATATAAGGAATATGTTGGTCAGTGTATGAGTTATAAAATAAGTAAAATTGTTTGGATTCCGATCCTCTGGTTGACGATTTGAACCTTAGGTATTTCCCTGGCTTTGATTCTTGCAAGTTGCCAGAGTATAAAATGTTCGGCTGCACCCGAATTTAGGGCTTCCTTATTTGTTTATATTATGGTGTTTAATCCCGAAAGTCTATTTAATTTTTAAATTCCAAATACCAGAATGAAAAAATATTCACCCAATTAAAATAAATAAAAAATCCTCAAAGCTTGTAAGCTTATTTTATAAACATTGAACGCACTTTTTAGTAGTTTTTAACATAAATAAACATGGTAAACAACCGTGGTTTTTATTTACTTAAATTCTTATATTTTCCCACAATAGCACGAAATGATCTTAAATGTAAAATGACATAAAGAGCGCTCGGCTTGCTTAAAACAACAACTTAACACCTGTGACGCCAATGCTCAAATTAAGTTAATTGTTTACTGAGTTATGGCAAAATCCGTTTGCTAAGCTCCGCTTATTTACTAAATGAATGTAGCTGTTCACTTCTAATATAACAAAACAGTACGTTTGTACTTATGGGACTAATAATACTTATGCTATTTCTAATTTCAAAATATTTTGAATTCTTATTTATTTTTCGTGCTTTTAAATAAGTAAATGAATTCGTATAAATTTTTCTCAAATTTTCACGTAAGAAGGTCTTGAAATTATCCCAAAATACTTTCTTAAAATCAATCATCAAAAAACATCAGTTTGTGGAATTAAGTTTGTTTGCTGTTTTATTTCAACTATCATTTGGAAAACAAATAGTCAATCAAATCGTAAATAGAGGCATATCAGATCTAATAATAATATAGAAAGGCCATGTAAAAACTTTTAATTTCACATGGGCCTTCACGCTTCAAACACTAATGCTATGTAATAAACTATTACAGTTTATAGCGCAGTCAATCCACTGCGAAAACATCAGCAATGATGCGATTGGAATTTAATGCTTGCAACAGCCGCGTTAAATGTAGACTATTAGTTAGTTTCCCAGTAAGAAACATCTTGAGCTTTTAAAAGCATTATTCTCAAACACAAAAGAAGCGATCTGTTGGTTTAAGCAAAACAAAAAGAATTATTAGTATGTGAATTATTGATTTTTGAGAGAAATGGAAATGTTTGTATTTCAAATTTAGTTTCTACTTTAATACATTTAAGCTTTACAGATTAAATTAAAAAACTTAGGAAGTCGTGATATGAAAATATATTTCTACAGATTTTTAAAGAGAACATTACGATAGCGGTTCAATAAGTACTTGGCTTGCAAAAACATTTTTTTAAAACATGAAAGAAATCCAAAAGGTGAGTAGATCAGGTTTGGAAACAAATATAAGTCGTACGCCATTGCTATTTTTCCACAATTTAAGATTTTATATTTTCAATAGTTCGGCATAGAAGGGCGCTGTGACCGTTTCCCTTCCGTAAGTAGTCGATGTAAATTACGTCTTGTAAATATTAGAACATATAACCATCTATACGGCCTTTAGGCGTTGCCTTGCCTTTCGCAGCAGTTCTACTGTTTGCAATATTTTTGATTAAAACACTACATCTATTATCTATTAGATCCATATTTATTAATGGTCAAAAATATCAAATCCAATGTATTAAATGCTTGCGAAGAGATGTCCAGTCGAATTGATCTTTTTATGAATTGTGATGTGTAGTATGTCATCGTGTGTGGTGTTGATCAGATGTTGAGTGTGGTGGTGTCGTCGTTTAGGGTGAAATCCCTTGAAGGTTCCCAAATATTTTTTACTCAACCATGTGAGCAATACTCGCACATGTTTTCATCCCCTTTCCACTGGGTAGTATTAACACCAGCACCAAAATGGTGGCACACTTCGCTTTGTTGTACTTGCTATCTTACAGTAAGAGCTCACTTTTTTGATTTTGTTATTAGAAAATTAGTTGCTACTAGTGATGTCATTGTCAACGCATTTTTGTCACCAGCTCTGATTTTTTTCAACTTAACTCAGAGAGCTGCAATTAATATAATCGCACGCGTTTATCTGTGAAGTTTAAGTGCAGTTCCAGGAACCAACATTTCACTCAGATTCACACTTGCACTAACGTTCGCATTGTCAGCAGCGAATTACCTCAAGCCACAATCAACCCTTAACTATGTAAGCTAATAACTGCTCGTCTTCCCGTAAGCTACTGTATTGGAGGCAGTAGTAGTAGTGGAATGAAGTGATTATTGCTTGAAGTCATCAACACATGTGACCGCCCCAAGCCTCATTATTAATTGCATAGGTTCTAATCCATCAGCAGTGTTCGCAGTGGGATGTGCTTATTGTTGTTTTTGTTCAATTAAGTCTGGAACGTCTCTGACATGCGAGGGACGAGACGCTAATCCATGTAAATAGAAGACTGGAAAGAAAAAATTAAATTCATATATTTGCCTATTACTATCATTGTATATATCATGCTATTACAAACGATTTAAACGCAATTATTGTATCTAATTTTCTTTGAACTCGAAATTCAAATAATTCAAATTACAAAACTGTAATTATCTTCGTTCACTGCTTAAGAAGTCAATAATAACACTCAGCGACAATTTCAGCACTAAGTTGTGAATATTGCTGGATTTGATCTTCTTAAGTAAATTTTCAAATATTCTAAATGTACTCTTTTCTAATAGTATATCATTTAATCAAATTTGACTGATCAATAAAGCTGATCAATAAAGCTTGTTTGGAATTCTTTAAATTAATGCAATATTTGAAAACATCTAAAAATTTAAAGAAACAGTGCTTATAAATTGTAGTATTGGCATCCGAGAATTCGCAGTGATTTAATGTTGTGCGTACGTAGCTTGTTTCGTCAGACGTGACTTCGAGACTGTCCAACAGCCTAGCGCATGGTGTTCCAAAAATTATCAGAAACCACATTAAAGTCGGTCAAAAACCAAGGTCATGCTCCTTATTTTCTTTGATTACTGTGTTGTGATGCACCATCAATTCCTTCCACAGAACCAAATTGTCAATAAAAAAAAATCCACTTGGTCCTTTTGAGGTGTCTACGGGAAGCGTTTCTTGTAAAACAAATCGAATTAAAGGGCAGAAATATTGATTTCTCACCCCGATAATGCGTTCTATTTTTTTGTCCCTGACTTTTTGGCTAACCACGAAACGAGAGTTACCTTTCAGCCGCCGTATCCGATTAGGCTCCCTGAACTTTTTTCTGTTTTCGAAGTTGAAAATCCGCTTCGGGGAACGCCCATGAGGCACTGAAACCCATCCCAGCCGACGCTAAGGAAGGTGCAGTGGAAAATTGGGTTAAGCGTTAAATATGTCTATTTAGTCGTGAGTCAGTCCGGGTCATATATAACTGGTTGGTATGTATAGATGGGCAATGGGCGTGACACTGTCCATTATCGTCGTATAGCACAATTTGGTGTTTGAGGTTATATAAACATTTTTATTTCACGCTATGAAGACGGATGACAACCACGACTACTTTGATGATGCTTTCACTTTACAGATCAAACATGAATGAAGTTATGAGTAAAACTTTTATATGTGTGTGGTATTTTAACAAACGACCAAAAATTCTCGAAATCGAACTATAACATATCGCTTTGACATGTGCTTTGACTTTTGAGGAATTGCGAGTGTACGAAATGTTCAGTCATACCCGAACTTAGCACTTCCTTACATGTTTCTTGTTGAATTTAATTTTTGTGAGACCCTTAAACAAATTACATTTTTCTCGCTCGTAACTCAACGCAGAGATTCATTTACATATACTGTTTCGTTATCAATATTTTATGAATTTATTTCCTTTTTTATAAATTTTCATTTACACTACTTTTATTGTCTTCTGTCAGCCAAATGGATAATCATTATTTATTACACTCACCTACAGTAATGCTTTTGAGATTTTTCCGCATTTTTAACGCGCAAGCCTTCTTTTCACTTATTTTGTGTTCGCACTTCAACATTCCCGCCGATTACATTGGTGTGAAAACATAATTCCCAACTATCGATTTCATTTAAGCCCCTCACCAACATGTCAATTTACTTAGAATTGCAACTATTGATGTGATTATTTATACTTTCGAAGCTTGCTAGCTGCCAACGTATTCGTATTCGTAAAAGTGTTCGCAGAAAAGTATATTTAATGTAACGGAGCATCCACTCTTTACGAATCTTAAACGCAAATATCGATCGAATAACTTTTTGAGAGTATTATAGTTTTGTTCGCCTAACGGTGGTATGTATCACCCAAAACTAATCAAAATAGATACACAAATATATATACAGTATATATATATATTATAAATGATCACGATGAAGAGAAAGGTTGAAATCCGGGTGACTGTTTGTCTGTCCGTCCGTCGGTGCAAGCTGTAACTTCAGAAAAATTTGAATTGAGATATCTTGATGAAACTGGAACGCACGTTCCTTAATAAAACAAAAATTACGAGTTCGTAGATGGGCGTAATCGGACCACTACCACGCCCACAACACGCCATTACCGAAAACCTATGAACTGCCATAATAACAACTAAATTAAAATATGAAACTGTAATTTGGCAACTTTGGTGAACAATTTTGGAAAAGTGCTCGTGGCCTCACCCTCTAATAAGTTGAATGCATATATTCCCTAAATCACTAAAGCTACAACAACCAAATTTGCCGCGCTCGAATATTATAAGAAATCCTATCGAGAGTGTGAAAATGGATTAAATCAGAAGATAACCTCGCTCACTCCCCATATAACAGTACTGTTTAAAACTACTAAAAGCTCAAGAAATCAATAAGCAATTACACCAGAGACATTAAATGCCACCTCCGAGATCTCATGTCATCTCGGTCTGAAAATTGGATGATGGCGGTGGCACCGCCCACTCCTTGGTGAAATCCCATATCTCGGGACCCGACCAACCGAATTCGACTAAATTTAATAATATCTATATTTAATTCCATATGATTGGTGATTGTAAGTTAGATACGTTAATGAAACCCAGGGAAATTTTTTTTAGTATGTGGCATGATAATAATTAATAGATAAAATCGGGTCGATACTACCATATACTACATACTTATTATGATTTTCATTTTTCTAACAAACCTTATGTCGAATATGTCGATAAGTGTATGAGTTATAGATAGTATATGTAAATATATAAAATTTCTTGGATTCCAATCCTCTGGTTAACGTTTTGCACCTCAAAGAATTTCCCCGACCCCGATTCTTGCAAGTTGCAAGAGCATAAAATGTTTTGTTGCACCTGAACTTAGTCCTYCCTTAAATATTCTTTTTATTTATTTATTTATTTATTAAATGAAAAATAATAATACAAATATTATCTTATAGAGTAAGAAGCACTAACTGCCGGGGCTTACGGCCTTATTCTTTTTAACACTATCCTAATAAAAGAAATTTTAAAGTATAAAGTATCGAATTGCTATCTAAACTGGTCTATATGAAATATTAAAATGAAGACATAAGTGGGAAAACTAGTTTACGTTTTAAACGATGGATGGAAGAATAGCTATTAAGTGAACACATACCTGCATTGAGTTGAGGCGTAAAGTTAAAGATATTCGAAGAATTGGTAGAATACCAAGAAGATAGTCAGCTTTCTAGTCGGCATATATGCGTTCGAATATTTTCGAAAGATAGTTGTAGATACCGTACCATACCATATATCTGAAGATATCAATGACATTGTGTTTTATAAATGATAACTTGAAGGATCTCTTTCAGTATATTTAAATGAGTTTATTTATGACATAAAGCTTTTTATCCGGGTTGACTTTTAACATTCACCACCGATAAATATCAAATAAATGTTTTCACAAAGCTTTTTCTGAATTAAAGTCGTTAAAACAAAATATCACCGAAACGCAAGAAATCACATTAGATTTAAATAATAAGCTACAGCTTTGGGGTGAAGTCGAAGAAATAGTTAGAAGGCACATTGCAGAAATTTTTTCTAAATATTGATAAAAGTGGTAAACATTAGACTGTTAAAAATTTAGTACGGAAAGTAAAAGCAAAACCAGATTCAAGAGCTGTTCAAATATCAAAAGATATGACGGAGACATCGGGTCAGGGAAACCTTGCACAGAAGCAATCTGCATGGACAAGTCTCATACAAAGACTTTTTTGTTCTGCAAAAACTTCTGTAAAAGCACTTCGTATGCAGATAAAAACAAAATCGAAATATTTGTATCGAAAAAGTATCCAAACATGTATCCTTTGATGATAAATGTGTTACCAACGCCCTAAGGCACAGTGGAGAGTCGGGAATGGTCTTAGTCCACGATAAAAAAATATTGGACTATTTAAGCATTTTGAAAATAACGTTGCTTCTGGCATTGAAAAATTGGGGATTTGGATCTTTCAACATAACAACGGCCGAAATTTTTTTCATTTGACGAGATATCTTATGGAAAGTGGGCTTGAAATATTTTCTAAGAAATTATGCAGATCTCTATACCAGGCACACAAACTGATTGATCGGAATTCTAGCTATATATGCGGCATTTAATTTCGTATTACAGTTCATCAAAAAAATGTACGTTAATTAAAAAACTTAAGAAACTTCATATATTTCATATATAAGATATTCATATATAAATTTAACATACATTTAATCAAATTTTCGTATTCTTATAAATTTTCTATATTCGTGTTCGATTTCGATTTCGTTTACATAGCACTAACAATATGACACACATACACATACAATATGATTCCATATGAATGATGCATTGCTCATTTCTTATCGTCGGTAACAGTCACTTGTTTCCAAGTCACTCCACTCACAGCCTCCAAGCACTTAACTATTTCAACACTTGTGCTTCTACGCATCTCCAGCATAGTAGAGCTCATCCCACAAATGCTATTGTTCATATGCTTCCTTCCCAGCTACTTAAAACTTCTCTGATTTCTTGGTGTCCAAAGCATGAATTACACACTCGGTCGCAAAAAAAGTCCAACGGACCAACCGACGTATAAGCGTACAGACGTACAGACGTCCACCCATCGGCAATAGCATCATTCATTTTTACATACAGATTGCCAGTGGAGTTGACAATTTACAAGCGCTTTCTGACCTGCAAAAAAGGAAAAAATACTATTTTAACAGCAACCGTAGAAGCCGTGTTAAATAAACGCGAAATCTCAGCATCATGCCAAAAAACATAGACAGGCTTACAATTATTTTTATAACTTAGTGCCCATACTGAATATGCCAGCCACATATTTATTTAGCGATTCATTGTTTGTTTGCGAAGAAAAGCAACAATTTTCATTCTCGCCAACATGTCTTAGCCGCGCTTGTGCGATGGCCTTGAAAATGAGTTATGTGCGCAATTAATATCAACACTATCGCCATTTCAGCATGTTTTTATTATGTTCACTTAGCTTGAAACTTTTTTCCACACGCACTTAAAAAAGCTGCTGTGTGCTTTGATAATATCAAAACTGTATTAAATATTTTATTTGGCTATTTCGCACAAATATAAGAGCAATCATTAACTTTTACTATTCGCAAAGCAAATCACTTTTATTATTTCACCATAACCTATGCACTCTATACATACATATATTCTTTTAAATCATCTATCAATCTTTTTTATTTCTTTACGTGTCTTTTACGATGAATAAAAGAGAAATCAGAATGCGTGTTAAGTTAAGATTATTTCCACCCTAGAGCTCTTGCGATTGATATTTTACCATCATCTTCTCTCATCTTTAATTATTTGAAGTTTATTTTTTTCTTTAACTTATCGTACCTGTTAGCCACTGAAAGTGAGTCGCACAAAGATTTCGATCGTCTAATAGAACGCGAATTGAAAAATGAACTCGCTCCTATAATCATGTTAACACTTTGTCACTAAGATAAAATCACCGATCAGTTACCAGCGCATGGTAGCTAAGACGAAATTAATATTTGGAATTGTGTAAATACAGATGCCTGCCGCGTCTATGGAAGTCTTCTTATTCTTTTTCCTCTTTACTGGTGTAGACACCACTTACGTGGTTAAAGCCGAGTTAACAAATACGCGGCAGCCGTTTCTTCTTTCGCTATTTGCCAAGTGCAGCCAGGTCCTTCTCCGCTTCATCTCTCCAACGGAGTTGAGGTCTCCTTCTTTCTCTGCTTCCTCTAGCGTATACTGAATCGCAAACTTTCAAAGCTTTCAACCGGACAACACAACCTAGCTAGCGCAGCCGTTCATGTCATCATCGTTCCATCGACTGCGGTGAAGATGAGTCAAACTACGTCAGTGATCCACGAAAATTTCGAAAAATCAATTTTGAAAATTAGCAGTTCATTAGGAATGGACCAGACGGATACCCCCTGATATAAATATTTCGTCAAAATTATATTTTTTTTGTTAAAGTTATTGACGATTGAAATTTAGAGGACCATAGAATTGTAAAATTATTTTCCCATAAACTACTGGATCGATGAAATGTTGTGAAGCCAAAGAAAAATGTTTGTCCTACGTTATAGACATTTTTTAGTGATCCATTTGCAAAAAAACTGCAAATTATCTGCAATCTGCAAAAAAAAAATGTGTTCATTCATATCATTCCAAAGATATTGATTGCGCAGTGTGGCCGTAAGCTCCCGGTATCTGTGCGGCAAGAAAAGCATAAGTGCACTGCGCAATCTCCTCTAAATTTCAACCTTCAGCAACTTTAACAAAAAAAAAAAAATTTTTTTACGAAATATTTATATCAGGGGGTTTGCGTCTGGTCCCCCTCGGTGATCGGTGATGTTGCGAAATTTCCCAGGATCACTTGACGTGGTTTCACAGATAGTAGTTTCACGATTAAGTTCTGCAGCTCGAATTATTTTTTCCAAGATCAGATAGAAGAAGCCGCACGAAACGAAGTCATATTGTCTGAAGCCTCGTTTGGTATCTAACGGCTCAGAGAGGTCCTTTCCGATCCTGGCGAAGCTTTTGGTATTCTTCAGCGTCAGCTTACTGGGCCGTATTAGCTTGGCGCGGATACCACGTTCAGACATCGGCAAAAAAGCAATTTCCCCTCGCGCAGACGAAGGTGGCCTTAAAATTGAAGAATAGATGGTGTGTGTCCTTCTTTCTTTCATGGGCCGGGTCTTTTCCCAGATTTGGCGAACGGTAAAATTTGGTTGATAGTAGATTTTCCAGGCGCAGATTGTGGGATTCCTCTTTTTTTTTTGGTCGAAAGCCAATGGGTTTGCTTGTAGCTGTACGTAAGCTTGGCTACAACAAGTAAGATGGTCCAAGTCGATGTTAGATCCTCGGAGTGTATTAATCTGGTTTTGAACCTTCAATCCGGAGACAGCTTGATAAATTTTATTGGAGAGGTTTCGTTATGTAGGCAGAATTTTCCAACTATTGTAGTAATGAAGCCTTTTTTGACCACCCTTGAGTTAAAATCGCCAGGCACAATTTTCACATCCTGGCGAGCAGTCGTCATAAAAGTGTTCCAGCGGCTCCTAAAGGCATCCATCTCTTCCGTCTTCCGTTTTGCTTTGATGGACAAGGACCTCATTTGGGAATGGTTTCTATATGGTAGGTCCCAAACCCTGCGCACAAGCCCAATAGGCAGGTAATGTAATTTTTTATACACAATAAGATTTCAAATAATACTTAAACCGAATATGTTGGAGTGAGTCTGCTAAAACTTCAGACTCCACAGGGGTTGCTACATCTTACAAAAGGGTTGCTCACACCTCAGGGTGTAGATAAATTGGTGTTTTGAGGTAAAAAATACCTAATGGCTATGTTACGGTATATGCCTTTATGGCCTCAGCGGAAAATACATAATCCATATAGCAAGTTAGGTAATTGCCTAAATCTCAAGATTTTTAAGGTGGAATTTTGACAAAGTTTTTTTACAGACATATATAATTTGCTATTATAGTCTTGCAAAATATTGTCACAGCTATCATTTGTTCACCTATGTTATTTGTAGGGTTGTGCGCACGGTTTGGGACCCGCCACGTAAAAAAACGCCCCCAATGAAAAGGAACAACCTGCTTCGGATGAGAGACCCGCCTTTTGATGACGACCATGGCGAACGAAATAAGGACGAACGAATTGAAGACATGCACCTGGAATGTCCGGTCCCTTAATGGGGAAGGTGCCGCTGCCCAGCTGGTTGATGTCCTCGTGAGAATAAAGGTCCAAGAAATGCGATGGACGCGACAAGGACAGAGACGAGTAGGTCCTTATGGCATTTACTACAGTGGCCATATAAAGGAGCGCAAGTTTATTGTGGGATTCGTGGTGGGAGAGAGACTCCGTCACCGAGTACTATCATTCACTCCGGTGAATGAACATCCAGCCACAATCCGCATCAAAGCGACGTTCTTCAAAAAATCACTGATTTGCGCCCACGCCCCGACGGATAAGAAGGACGATGGGACCAAAGATGCCTTTTATGAGTGTTCGGAGCGCACTTATGAGAGCTGCCCCCGACACGATGTCAAAATCGTTCTTGGCGACTTTAACCCCAGGGTGGGCAACCAAGGTAAAAGGTCGGTAGGTTCAGCCTCCACGACGAAACATCGCCAAATGGATTGAGGCTGATCGACTTCGCCGGGGCCCGAAATATGGTTACCTATAGTACTAGATTCCAGCATAAGAAGATTCATCAAGCTACCTGGCTGTCTCCGGATTGAAAAACCACCAACCAGATCGATCATGTTGTGATAGACGGAAGACACGTCTCCAGTGTTTTAGATGTGCGTGCGCTTCGAGGTCCTAACATCGACTCGGACCACTATCTTGTTGTAGTCAAGATTCGCAGCCGTCTCTATGCAGCAAAAGACGCACGCCAACAAACACAAAGAAGGTTCGACGTCGAGAAGCTGCAATCAAAACAGACAACCCAACGATTTTCTACTCGGCTAGCACTCCTGCTCTCTGAGAGCACTCGTCAACAACAACTATAAGGGAACTATGGAACGGCATTTCAAACTCCTTACGTATAGCTGCAACTGAAACCACTGGTTTTCGGAAATTGCAAAAGAACAGCTGGTACGAATAGCAATTACCCGCCTGAAGAACAAAGCCGCGAAGGCCGATGGATTGCCGGCCGAGCTATTCAAACACGGCGGCGAAGAACTGATAAGCATGCCCAACGATTGGAATTTAAATGAACTATGCCCAATCCACAAAAAAGGAGACCCCACAATCGGCGTCAACTACCGTGGTTTTAGCCTCCTCAATATCGCATACAAGGTTCTATCAAGCGTATTATGTGAAACAAACTGATTGGACCTTATCAGCGTGGCTTTAGACCTGGCAAATCAAAACTGACCAGATATTCACCATGCGCCAAATCTTGGAAAAGACCCATGAAAGGAGAATCGACACACACCACCTCTTCGTCGATTTCAAAGCTGATTTCGATAGAACGAAAAGGCGCTACCTTTATGGCGCGATGTCTGAATTTGGTATCCCCGCAAAACTAATACGGCTGTGTAACCTAACGTTGAGCAACACCAAAAGCTCCGTCAGAATCGGGAAGGACCTCTCCTAGACGTTCGATACCAAACGAGGTTTCAGACAAGGCGATTCCCTATCGTGTGATTTCTTCAACCTGCTTCTGGAGAAAATAGTTCCGAGCTGAAGAACTAAATAGAGAAAGTACCATCTTCTATAAAAGTGTAAAGTTGATATTGATATCATCGGCCTCAACACCAGCGCCGTTAGTTCTTCTTTCTCCAGACTAGACAAGGAAGCAAAACAAATGGGTCTGGCAGTGAACGAGGGAAAGACGAAATATCTTATGTCATCAAACAATCAGTCGTCGCACTCGCGACTTGGCTCACGTCACTGTTGCAGTTATAACTTTGAAGTCGTATATAGTTTTGTCTATTTTGGAACCACCGTAAACACCACCAACAATGTCAGCCTGGAAATCCAACGGAGAATAACTCTTGCCAACAGGTGCTACTCCGAACTGAGTAGGCAATTGAGAAGTAAAATCCCCTCTCGACGATCAAAATCCAACCTCTTTAAGTCACTCATAATTCTCGTCCTGCTACATGGACGACGTCAACAACTGATGAGTCGAGATTGCGGGGGAGATCCCTGGGGTATTCCGTTATGGAGAGTAAACGGGTCTGACAATGTGTTGTTGACTTTACAGACGACTCTTCGGTTTGCGAGGAATGACTGAATGAGTCTTAGGATATAGCACCCAATGCCCCATTTTTCGAGTTGCCGAAGTACAACGTGGACTCCAACCCGATCGAAGGCCTTTTCGAAGTCAATGCTAAGTGCTGAGAGGTGGTTTCTGTTTGCTAAGGCTGAAGATGCATGATTTTCCAAGAGCAGCAAAGCATCAATGGTGCTTTGCCCGTCCTTGTAAGCCATTTGCTGCGGTCTCATGGAATTTTTGGCGAATGCATGCCACGAAATACGTCTGGCTATAATTTTTTCGAGTAATTTTCCCAGGCAATTCAGTAAAGAAACGATGAGCTGTTGGAGATATATGACGACATTGACATAGTTCAGCGAATTAAAAGACAGCTGCACTCCAGCACTGAAAGGATTCGATGCTATACCCACCGGGGGAAGCAGAGGAAGAGGAAGACCTCCACTCCGTTGGGAAAACCAGGTGGAGAAGGACCTGGCTACGCTTGGAAAATCCAATTGGCGTCACGTAGCGAAAAGAAGAAACGACTGGCGCGTTGTTGTTAATTCGGCTATAATCGCGTAAGCGGTGTCTACCCCAATTAAGAGGAAGAAGAATGAATTTTCATAACTAAGCTCTGCAATCAGATAAAATACTCAACAAAGCCACCGTAATCGTCGTGATTTTGTTGATTTTCCTTGGAACAAGATGAAAACGATAACAACTTTTTAGGAAAACCATCTTCTCCGACGAGGCTTACTTTCATCTGAAACAAAACTTCATAAACATTCGGATGCGAAGAAACTCCACAAATTAATCATGAAAAGAGAGCTGTATAGATCGATGATGGAAGAAGTTGACCTTGACAACAACTGCTTCCAATAAGATGGGGCTAAGCTATACAGCATGTGCAACAAACTCATTATTGCGAGAAAGGTTTGGAGATTCGATTATTTTAAGAAATTGTGACATTGAACGGCCTCCAAGAAGTTGTGAATTAACATTTTTGAAGTCATTGGTCTTTTGCAATAAACCAGATTGTCTCCGAGCTTTAAAAGTCAAGACTAAACTTGCTACTCATGACATACAATTTGATTTAATGGAAAAAAGAACTCGAAAATTAGGTTCATCAAATTCGTTCTTAGAGAAGAAATCCGGGAAGCCATTTGAATGATGTTATATTCAGAACTTAATTGTATGGATTGTACTTCACAGTAAATAAAAAACATTTGAATTTCCTTAACATTAGCGTCCTCTTCTTCAAAGAAATCATATCACTCTTATTGGAACAAATGCAAATGGTTAAAGGATCGCCTCAGTGTAACCCTCCGAAAAATCACTGATTTTTTTTATGTTGAAATTAACTCATCAGTCAAATTATTTTTAAATAAATATATACATTCAAGACAAATACAAAATGATTTCTTAGGTTTCTTTATTGGCTGTGTAATAGTTAAATAAATTGATGGATTAAAAAAGGGCCCTGTACGATCCACGATAGCTGCCGCAATTTTGGCCTAAAACAAAAATTTCAAAGAGATTATTAATAAGAAGGAACTTGTTTTTTTTTTAATTTGACAAAATGGCGGTGGTTTGAATAAAAATTATCGAATTTTGCCCTTTTTTGCGACAATTTTTTGGAGAAAAAATAGGAAGCTTCCAAAAAAAAGTAAAAGCTTAAATAACGCGATACCAAATGACTTAAAAAACATTCTCTCCAAATTGGACTCTTCAGGTGTCTTAAACCTCGTAATCCTCTCTATTTTTTTCATACCGCAGAGTTCGCATTATCGTGGTGAAGTAACGTCTTCGGTGGTTGGTTTTTTAATTTCTTGGAAACGGTTGTATACCACTCATAATTTACTGTTCTGTCTTGTTTCAGTGGTGTGGTTGTGACATGATCAGTTTTCCCCAAGAAGCATCGCTATCGTTTTTTTTAGTTATCCCGACTAATGGACACGATCTTTTTTTGAGCGATTGAAAAAATGTGAAGGATCCAAGGATCAAATTCTATTTACATTCAAATATTCTTGCAATGTTGAATATATATTGATTAGTTATCTCAATTTCACGATGGGGTCACATGACGATCCTGCAATATTAGTCTGCCCACAGCAATAGTTCCCGGAACAACAACTGATTTTGGACGACCTTCACGAAATTCATCTTGGAGTGATCTACGACCACGATTGAATTCACTATACCATTGATCAAAAAGGAACTTAATGGGACTTCTTAGCCAAAAAATTAATAAAGTTCATCGATGAACTGCTGCTTAGTTAATCCTTGTCTCAAGTTGTAAAGAAAAATCGCCGCAAATGCTCACGATTATAAAATAACCGGTTGCAACCGAACTTATAGCAGGAACAGTCAAAAACGCTACTGCCTTCCTCCCTTTTCCTTCCTCATCGGCAAAATGTGTGCCCAGTGAAAAACGTGGCAAAAACGTAGAATTCAGCCATCTTTGTTTGTTTTCATTTGCACAATGTTGCCAGTGCTCAATACACATCTTTGTTTTCAATTACAATTTATTATAATATAAAATATCAAAACCGAAAACAAACTATTAAAAATAGTTTATATATTTATAAATAATAGCATTCGACTCCAATTTTGAGTTATTTTAAGAAAATTTAAAACATATTGAACAGATTGAATTATAAAAGTTGATAATTACTACTGTATATAGATATTGGCAACCCTGGGTTGYGAGAGAGCAATCAGCTGACACGTTTAGACGGCAAAAAYCAAAATGYTGTAGMTTCTCATGTCATCCGACGTCAAAGAGAGAAGGGAGTAGCGTTTTTCACTGGGCACTTACATTGCGCGCCCATAAGATAGGTCGAATCAGCTGACACGACCCACGATTCTGCGTTTTTGACTGTTTCTGCTATTAGCCTTCCTTACTTGTTATATGTAGTTTCTTGCAATAAAGGGCCTATTAAACTAGCTAACAGGATATGAGTACCGAATTGGTCTTAGTCACCATTCACGAAAAGCCCAAACGTTATGTTAACAATGGACACGGTAATATTGTGTAATAATCAATGATTGCACGAAACCATCCAAGAATCATCCAAGGTTTTCATGAATTTCCCAAAATTGAATGTGACTCGCCATTCCTTTCGCAGTCATTTAATTCAACAAATTATTTATAAATGAGAGCGAAAAAAGAAACTGATTCAGAAGAAGACATCACAACATATGTATTTACCATATGTTATATGCAAAAACGCCGAAAGGGCGTTCAGTGACCCCAAACAAAAGCAAAAGAGTTAAAAAGCAACAGTAGCGAGTAAAGTAAATGAAACACGAAATATATAATAACAATACAACAACAAATTGAGAATGTCAGTGTCAACTTTGGTGGTAAAAATCCAGCGCACAGTAGAAAATTACAAACTAAAAACGGAAGTTGATGAATCAATAACAACGCGACGATATTGTGGTCGGAAAATAAAAGCCGAAAACAAAACAAATGAAAATAAAAGTATCGAAGTACCTATTTAAGCCTTTAAAGGTAAACCGGTATGCAGTGACCATAAGATAAATAACTAAACCCAGATTTTTGGATAGCAAAGTGCTAGTCTGTTTATGTACTAACGTAGCCTTGAGGTTTGTGACAGTGAATTCAGCCAAATTTCGTGCGACAAGTCATGTGCTTGAATTGTAATAGTAATAACTTTTAAAGACGGCTTAATTTTTTTTACCAACACCTGAGTCTTAAGATATCTTAATGATACTTAAATTACTAGACGCCAGGCTTGGTGAAATTTAATGAATCATTTCTACTTTTGACCAACCAAGGAAAAGACAACAATGATGCAACAAAAACAGCAATTGTATGTACAGGTCTCGCAATTATTTACTTAAATGTGATTTTATTTACTCATTACTTGTAAGGCATAAACATAATTGAATAAAATTAAAGCATTGAAAAAAATACTATGACGCCCAAGCTTGTAACATGTCAACGACTTGATTGAAAAAATGTGACAGCGACCGATTCGGCAGTAACTCAAACCCAACAACCATAACGCCAAAAGCAAATAGTCTAAAGTCAATTTAAACTCAATCAAATACTATTGGCAGCGAACAGTAGTCGCAGTCACTCGTTGAACCTTGCCGGCGGTCAAGATAATCGTACTCGTATGCACACAAGCCAATTACGACGAGTGCACACACAGCCGAACCACTTCGGCGGAGGAAGTTCATTATTTGCTACAGCTCTGCCAAGTATCGAAGCATTGTACTCACCATTTTGTATAGTCGATATAGAGTGTCTTCTTCTGTATTAACGACAAGAATTTGTACAACTAATGAATATTATATATGTATATATATGTATATATGTATGTACGTATAAGTACGTACATTTGTATGTAAAAGTAGTGCATTGAATCACTTCTCACAAGCATCCTTATAACTTAATTAGAAACTGGCGGGTTTGACGAAGAAATTTTGAAATTCTGTTCTAATACAGCGGTTACAAACCATGAACTAGTGTGTGAGAGACTAGAAAATGACTGCAGAAATATTGACGAGCATTACTTGAGTCTCTAATTTAGAATTCCATTGTTTTGATGCCGAAGTTTTTAGCGCAACGGTATAAAACACACATGGTTTTCTATCTTTGTGCTATGTCTATACAAAATGTTTCGTTTGTAATTGTATCGCTAATTTCATAATTATTTTGGGAATTTTCGACAGTATTTCAAATACGAAATTGAAACATTCCCCAGCAGAGGCACGTAATTCCTCAGTTGCACTATTACATTGCAAAACTCACATATGTTTGCACTATTTCAGTTCAGATATGTGCATATGTGAAATACTTTACTTTGGCCTCATCGACTGTCGGCCGCTTGCAGGAATGCACGAAATTGGTTATTCACCTCATTCACCAACGGTAGCTTGGGTATATCAAACTGACCACCAATTAAACACGGCATTTATTGGCAAGCATATGTTAGTGTGTAAATGACTGCATACTCGACTATTTATATATGCATAGTTCACGGGGTATCCGTGTGTGTGTCTGTCCGTTTGGTGACCTTAAGCTTAACGCTACACTTTACAACATCGACCAATTGGCCACGCAAATTTTACCAATTCATGCGTATTAATTGCCAAAGCGCCATTGACTGTGCACACAATCAGCAAAATATAGCAACAACAGCAACAAAAGCAACAAGCTAATGCTTCTAGCTACGAAGGTTTTAGACTTTTATTAAACAATTTTGTTTGGTTAGTTTTTGTTGTAAATAGCAGCATTTCAAATTCACAACAACAATATTTGTGGAGGAAACGTGAGCAGCAAAAAAACGCTCTTTGGTACATGGGTACTATATACACATACCCATGTAATATAACTTGCAAACCAGAGTTGATTTATTTCCTAGACAACTTCTCTCATTCTCTCATTACCTTTTACACCGTGCACTTAATTCGAGCGGGACAGTTTTTCATGAACTTTTTCCCAAACTCATGAAATAAAATGTTATTTCTTACATACTTTCTATCATGGCAAGTATAATATAACATACTGCCTTATTGTGATGCTTGCACATGAGAGCAGCTTTGCCCACGCTTTGAGCGCTTCGAGCACCATTTAAAAAGCTGTATACATACCAACCGTTTAGCAATGAATGCGAAATTAATTTTTAATTCACATAGTTTGTTCAACTATCAGTTGTTTGTAACATCTAAAACTTTTCGAGATATATGTAGAGTTATCTCTATATGAATGATCAAGATTATGAATTCCGTTGAATTCCGAGTGATTGTATGTGGAGAGAATCCGACCATTCCCACGACCACAAAAGGTGCTTACAAGTAGATCCAAATCCAACGCCTCAGGAACTACGCAACCGATTTCTGTTGAGTCCAATTTTCGATGACTCGTTCGATTACTTCGTGTGGTAACTTTCGAATGATAGGCGTGAGGTTTTGTTCTCAGGCCTGAATCATAATCATAATCCTCCGCATAACGCCTGAATCAACGTCCGCATAGACTTGTTTACATAGCCATTGGGCCAAAAGTGGACCTCATTGTTGAAAAAAGTTTGGCTCGAAAACGTAGAATCTTCTTGGAACTTTTCGAAAGCGTATAGAGCGAAGCGATGTCGCTTGGGAAGGGCGGGCGGCTTCAGTTCTTGCATAAGCTGTATTTTGTATGCTTTCAACTTAAGATCTCGACATAAAATGCGCCAAATCGTTTCATACGTCAGTCCGAATTGCTTGAACGGCGCCGAATCGACGATCTACGGTCTTCGTATACAATCTCCTCTACGCTTTAATATATTTTCTTAACTGTGTATTGGACGTGGTCTATTCGGTCGAATATTATGGAATAATGAATACTGGGTCTCAAAATGGGTGATGGTGGTATGAATAGTACCTCAGTAAGACCATTATGTTTATCATAAGTTGATCGCGCGAAACACATTCTTAACAGAGCGCGAACTTTCGTAAATAACTTGAACGATTTTTAAACGTTGTTCAGACGAATATCTTTTCAATTGAAATTTCAAGCAATACTGAACAAAAATAACATGAAAGTTTGATCTGTCAAAACAAGGCTATTTGGATCACCTGTTATAAATCAAGAGCCAATCGGCAGGCTATCGAAATAAAAGTTTGAAAACAAAGTCTATTTATCATGCCCAAAGTAGTCGATATCGGCCAAAAACTTTTCAAGTCCCCATATACCGAAAATATGGTCTCAACACCAAATGATTACTTGTTACTGAAAATACCAGTGCTCGAAATAATAAACCGAGTTGTCAAAAATATATCTAATAGAGATATTCTCAGACTTCTGCTTGAATTTATATCGTATATTCCATACAATTTGAAACATCTTAAATAATTAAGAGAGCGCCTTGCTCTAACAACAAAAAATATACCCAAAAATATTTTCTTTAAAAAGTTTCATGGTCCACCCTGTTATTTCACATATCATATATTACCGCTTTGCACTAACTAATAGCTCTCTTATGTTCATTTAAAATTGTTTGTATATACAATTTTTGATGAATAATCTTAAGCCAAAATATTGCGTTTTTTCTATATTTGTAATTGGCCGCCGGACCATTAGCAACGCCCCCAATCAAGGTCAAGCGTGCTTGCAAAAAATCAGCGTTTTGTCAGTTAAGTTAGCTTGCCATTGGTGTATACCTTTCACCTTTTGTAGATACTTCGAAATTTGCAATAGTCTAATTGCTGATAAATAACAACTTTTAGCTGAAAAGTTTAAATTTTTCAGTTGTTCATCGATTTTTTAACATGCCAGTATGCTTTATTTGGTAATGAAATTAACTGTTAATTCGGTTTATTAAGTAGGCAAGTTCTTTCCAGAAAGAGTTCAATATTATTTCACATTTCCTTAATAATTAATAATCGAACACTGTTTTATTAATAAAATTAGTATTGCATAAAATAAGAACACAGTTACTTACGATTGTTCATAATTTTATGTTTTGCTCCAATGAAAACACTGATAAATTAATTTTCAGTTATTGAATTTTCTTTTATAGATAATGAATATATAAGATTTTAAAACTAAAACAATTGATATCCCTACAGATTTGGAAAAAATAAGTCCAACCGAAACAATACAATTATGATTTATTGAAAGATATTTGTGAGAGTAAACAAGGTGAATAAACTGATTGCTCTAGTTAAATTAAATTAATAGAAGTGTTCCATAATAAACAGGCAGTACGTCAATCGAACTTCAATTGATTATGACAGTGTTTACAATTATGAGGTTAATTCAATTTGTCGTAAGGAAGTATAATTATATATATAGTATATATCTAATAAAGTTTTCTTCCAGCCTCGGTCACATTAAAGACAATATGTGATGCACTCAAAGTATGGGGCTTTAATAAAAACTGTAATGGCAGATTCCTAATTTGTGGTAATACACCCACTTGAGTTAAACATTTTTGAACCAACACTTCCACTTGTTTCGTAAAAAACGTCGTTTAAGTCAATCGCATAAACTAGCGAAACCTCAAACATTCTTGCATCCGGAAGTGTTGTTTTTCCTATACCTAAAAACACTCACGGAAGAAATCTAAAAACGAGGAGTGGACTACAACTCTAACCGCTGCGTTATGCGATCTTGCGATGACTAACCAAATATTTTTTAGCACATGTTACGTACATACATACATGTGCTGATAATCCCACAGATGAATGGCAAGAAATACTTTTCGAAAAATATCCAAACTACGAAATCATTCACTTTTCTGTCTGTCGTGTTGCAAATTGATAGGGGACTCAACATATGTTTATTTGAAAAAAAAATAACCGCGAACTAATGTTGTTATTTTGGCAGTCTTTTTCTACAATTTGTTAAAACAAAAACAGCGTACAAATTTTCTTGTAGTCATGATTTTTACAATTGTTTAATCTGTATAAGATCGTGTAATTGCTCGTGTATCGGCACTAAAGGAAACAATCACATACTTAATAACTTAATTCCACTTAAAGATAATGTTCAACAACGGCACTAAAACAACGGCACAACAACATGAATGCAAAAACAAAAGCGCGTCAGCTGCAAACACTTGTTCCGATCTGAACTTGGCTTGTGGAAATAAAGCGCCAAAGGCAAAGAAAACAATAACAACTGTAGAAAACAGTAAGAAGAAATACTCTTCAGCATACTATTAGTAGTATAGTGGCAACGTATTTAAAAGCATGAGCATTTTCGAACCAGAAAAAAATGCTCTTAAGTCTCTTATGATTTTTGAAAATAAATCAAGAAACAAAAACGCGACGCACGATTTGTTGCAAACAATGCACTGCTGTAGAAATGGTAACAAAAGCAACTGCGGAGGAGTAAAAACAGTGTAGCCGATAGTTATGAAATCTATTCGAAAATGACACAACAAACGTAAACAAAATTACCAAAAATAGATGTGGAATAATTAATTGCAAAATTTTTTTGTCTGGAGTGCCATTTAACTGCATTCTTAATTTTTCCTAGTGAGAGTTATGAGAAAAAACAGCACACATGTCCCCTCATACCAAAGGATATTCTTTTATGATCCGATTAGGTTATAGTATAAAGCGGGTATAAAGTATGTAATATGTATTTTATAGTATATTATCAGTAAAGAATATTTATGGATCTATGGCATTCTATCTAAAGGGCCATATATCACTCATGGTCTGACGCATCGTCCAGAGCTTCGCCGTCGATGACGTCGTAATCGTTAGCATATAATTTATCTACACAAACAAATACATTGTATTATAAAGTTATAAGCATGCATTCTAACTGAAAGGCAATTACCAATTAATTTCGACTTATAAGGGTAGCGCATTTAAAGTGTTATCCATACCCAGTGGCTGTCAGCAACTTTTCTTTTTTGGCATTTTCCAACTAAACATCCACCAATATTCATTCGTTGCAATTGCTAAAGGTAATTTCTTTGAAAACGTCAAAGTTATTAAAAAAAACATTCTAATGCTATCATATGACCTCATATTCCTTAGCAGGCTCCCATAGATTAAACTCCCATATCTGATGTATGTTTAAGATTATATGTATTATCTATATATTATTCTAGGACAAGGCGCTTATTTCCAGAGATCTACAAAACGTACAGAGTCTAATAATACATCAAATTAAAGTTCGATCTGAAACTTTGCACAAATTTTACAGATTTTAAATTCATTAAACCACTTTTGATATACATATTTTCGTTTAAAGTTCTTCAATTTTTACATTATGCTAATATAAGCAGGGCTTCTACAGAAAAGATCACATATGTAAGAGAACGAATAATTACAAATGCTTCTGTCATTTGCTTTCGTTACATACATACATACCCACATACGCGAAGGCGCAAATGCAAAATCGAACAACAACAATGCTGCCTGCTCGTTAGCAAAATGACAATAAGAGAATGACGAATATTACAAGTTACAAATGTTTGCTTTGCCATGTGCATTGCGTAGTTGTATGAATTGTACTTACATACATACATATGCATGCGCTAAGGCGCTATCTACGATTTGACATGCGCTCTCTTCTATGTTGTATATTCGTACGTATATGTATGTACGACCTAAGGAACACTGCGCTTTGACACGCGCACTCTACTTTGTTTTATATTCACACATACATACTTACAAACATATGTATATATGGGCGAAGACGCAAGTGCAAAATCTAACAGAAATATTGTTGTCGGCATTATTTTGATTAGAAGTGTTATTGCGGTAAGTAAGCTTTGAGTCTGTTCAGTTTTCTTCCAAAAGTCAAGGCGGCTATTAACAGCGAATATATACATACTACATAGAATTTCAGTGCAGATTCAGATTAATTATTAAAAATAAAATGCCAAACCAAAGGCGAATTAGACGAAAAAGGAGTTTAACAGGTCGAAGAGAAGAGGTGAATGTTATAGATAAAAAGAAATTTTTAATTTTATGTGTGTATGTGTATAATTGACATGTTTTATTAGAGCCGTAGTCATGAAGGATCTATGGCAAGTTATTTCAAAGCTGCCCTAAACTCCGTAGTTCTTCCGGAGTATAGTTCGCTTGGGGGTTTGACTAACATATGTTTACACTGTAAAGCAAAACATTTCGTAAGTGAAAAGGTACCTATACTTTTCATTGTTTTATATTCGTAATGTATGTATATACATACTTATTGTCTTAATATTTAGTTGAAATTGTTACTAAGTAAGAAATGGCTTTACGACATTTTGTCATGGTGGAAAAGTTAAACTTCAAGAATTACGTGTACCTGAGTTTTTGAAAGCTGTGTTAGAAAATGATTTGAGCTCTTGGCAGAGACACTATTTGGAGAACATTCGGCAGCTAAATAATTCGTTTGCTTTTGCATCATTCGAAGCGAAAACTGCGGAGCCTACAGGGCGCGGGCCATATTGCTTCTGAATACATATACATACATCATAGGGTAGGTCCATTGCATGCGGATCATCCTTCAGAATCCTCCTACGCCCAGCTGTTTATTCTTGACACGGCTCAAGCAACTGATATAAGGGCGCAACATAATTCAAACTGCGATAGTTATTTACTGAGAGAAATCCACGAAATGCTTTCAAATATTAACCCCTTGGCAAATGAGTTTAAGCATATGGCGCAGATTGAAGGCGAAGAGGAACAGAGGGCCAGAGGAGAAAATCGCAATGCTCGCCGAATTAGCATGCTACTTTTTAACAGCGCTGATCGACCTTATAATTTGCCAAACTGCTCAGAAATTGCGGCCGTTTTCACAACAGAGGATGGTGAACCACCTGGAAATCAAAATTTGCGAATATTTTCAAGGAAATCTGATATGCAGAATTTATTATTTGTCTCAACGCTACATAGGTTGTGTGATCCATTAGTATATCCGCTTTTGTTTCCTTATGGCGAGTCAGGATATGATGAAACTGTTCTGCATGAACAGGATCATCGAACATAATGTAGATTTAAATTAACCCAACTGCAGTTTGTTGCTTACCGTATGGCGATAAGAGATCAGCTTGCTTCATGCGGCAGGTAAACTTTGGCAACAGTATTTAGTTGACCAATATGTCAGAATTGAAGGAGCACGTCTGGCATTTCTGCGAACTCATCAGAAAGGCTACGTGTTGAAACAAATGCTGGTTTGCATGACCACTTAATGCATGGAGCAAATATGGAAAGCGTTCGTCCTGGTCGTATAGTTGTACTTCCTTCAAGCTTTGTTGGCTCCCCTCGAAATATGAACATACATCACCAGGATGCTATGGCAATGGCTAGAAAATATGGAAAACCGTCGCTTTTCAATCTTTTACATGCAACCCAAAATGGCTAGAAGTCATTCAGAATATTGAGAGATACCAGGGACCGGAAATGCGTCCAGAACTGATAGCCCGGGTTTTTAAGCAGAAGCTCACTGAGCTTATGAAAGATATTTCCCAGAGGAAAGTGTTTGGAAAGGTGAAATACTACCTAAATGTCATTGAGTTTCAAAAACGGGGTCTACCATATGCCCACATCTTAGTAGCACTTCACGAAGAAGATGTTATTCGCGAGCCTTCTGAAATTGACCTGGTTGTTTGCGCTGAGATTCCTAATAAAAAGGCAGAGCCTGAGTTGTATGAAATAGTCTCAAAATGTATGACTCATGGCCCATGTGGAGTACTTAATCCACCATCGCCCTGCATGACTGACACGGGAATTTGCTCCAAAAACTATCCGAAAACTTTTCATGCTTATATGCTTTCAAACGTTAACGGCTATCCTCAATATCGCCGCCGCAATGATGGAAATAAAATAGTTGTTCGTGGCAATAAAAATTTAATTGAAATAGACAACCGATGGATAGTCCCATACAACAACTCTGTGACCAAAAAATACAGTGCCCATATTAATGTCGAAATATGTTCATCGATAAAAAGCGTTAAATACCTCCACAAATATATTTACARAGGATATGATTGCGCAACAGTTCAAATTATTGAACACCCAATTGATCGCGTGGATAATCATGATGAAATATCTACATTTATAGACGCTCGATATGTTAGCGCCCCTGAAGCCTGTTTATAGGCTTTTGGAATTTTCAATACAAGAAAAGTCGCACATGGTAAAAGCTCTAGCCGTTCACCTTCCAGACTCACAAAATATTTATTTTCGTTATGATAATGTACCCTTGATCGATGCCGCGATACCACTTTAACCGCATACTTTAAATTGAATGCGATAGATCCATTTGCGAATACTTTGTTGTATTATCAAATTCCTGAGTACTATACTTGGCAAGATGCGTCGCGCTCATGGCAAAGAAGAAAACGTCCGAGTAATGCAATTGGTAGAATGTATACGGTCGATCCAAAAGATCGGGAACTCTTTGCTTTACGTTTATTGCTTACTTCGTTAAAAGGACCCAGGTCGTATTCAGATATATTAACCGTGAACAGGGAACAATTTTCTTCTTATTGGGAATCAACAGTAAAGAGAAAGTTGCTAGCGGATGATACAGAGTGGACCGCTGCACTTGAAGAAGCATCTGTCTTTAAAATGCCTGTGCAACTGAGACGTATGTTTGCAATGATTTGCATATTTGCAGAACCAACCTCACCAATAGAGCTCTGGAGAAAATTTAAATTGCATCTTTGTGAAGATTTTTTAAGAAATAATTCAGAAAACACCAGCGAGCTTTTAGCATTGAGAAATATTAGTCACATTTTCCAATCACATAACACATCTTTAAAAGACTGGGGTTACCTGCAGATGATCTTACCACTGAAGACATAGGAATTGAGAATTATAATATAGATGATGAAGTATTATACGCGCAAACACTAAAGAAACAGCTTAATCATGAGCAAAAGATTATATTCGACAAAACTTTTTTTTTATAAGAGTATTATTCACCATATTCGTAGCCTCAGACAGAAGGAGATATCTGGACAGGGATTGCCTCTATTTTGCTTCCTGGCGGAAGAACGGCACATAATATATTCAAATTTCCAATAAATTTGACTGAATCTTCTGTTTCTCTAATTAAGCCAGATAGCACCCTCGAAAAAGCAATCAAATGTTCTACAGCAATAATATGGGACGAAGCTAGCATGGTTCCTGGGACTGCAATACTATGCTTAGATCGATTATTACGTGATATTTACCAAAATGAAATACCTTTTGGTGGAAAGGTTATTTTGTTAGGTGGTGATTTCAGGCAAGTTCTTCCTGTGGTGCCCAATAGCTCACGCGGCGCTATAGTTGGTAATTGTTTGGTGTCTCAAACTCTCAACGAATATGCGTTCTAAAGAATCCGTATATAACAGTTTTCTTTTGCGTGTTGGAGAAGGTCGATAGCTCTCTCCAGAGTCGAAAATCAATATACCAGAAGAGATAATTTTGCTAAATGAAAATTTAGTGGATTAGGTATTTCAACCTCAGTTTGGTGTTATTAGTCAAAAACATTTGAAGGATCGGACAATTTTGTGTCCAAAAAATGATCACTGTACGATAATGAAGAGCGAAATAGTAAATATGTTGCGCGGTGAAGAAAGGGTATATTATAGCGTGGATACTGTCGTTTCTGAAGATCCTCAAGAGCATGTCAGATTCCCTACAGAATTTCTAAACTCCCTTAATTGCCCAGTATAAATTTGCAGCCCAGCGAATCAGCACTTCCTTTTATTTTAAAGCGTGGCCAATTTCCAATAATTGTAGCATTCGCAATAACAATAAACAAATCTCAAGGGCAGACTCTAGCAAGAGTCGGTGTTTTCCTCAAGGAGGATTGTTTTACGCATGGCCAGCTGTATGTCGCATTGAGTCAAGTACGATCTTCTCAAGATATCAAAGTTAAGACTTACGACCAAAATAACACCACTACGAATTTGGTTTTCCATGAAGTACTTGAATAAATTGAGTTTTTATAAAAAAAATTGTTTACTTTTTTCATTTTAAATAACGGAGTCCCCCGATTATCGGGGGTTATTACTAGTTAATATGTAATAGACTGCATATGCCCAAATGCATAGGTAGATTAAGCATGTGGAATGCACTGCCATCTGTGATCTATAGATATCTCCTTTATCGCTGCGACTGATATAATTATTATTTCGACTTGCAATTGGATCGCTATCAATGAGTAGATGATTTGGTGTCTTCGGCGCCAGGATCTAGAGCCTACAGTATTCTGTGAAACCATACTATTGCATTTCTTGTCGGACTCTTCTTCACATTTGTCGCTAGGTTCCCTCAATATTATACATATATATAATACATAATATAAATGTTAGTATTCTCTAATGAGTTTAAGATATTAGTAGTAGTAGTATATTATCCATTCCTGGTATTCATTTTAACAGAAAAACATATGAGTTATATGGGAATATTAGCAAGTTTTCACTATTATTTTTCTGTTAGGTATGTGGGGACTGATAGAGTTCTTAATTCGACTCACCCGATTTTTCGCAAGGAGCCATATTATTATCGGATAAGAATTCTTTCTGAAATTCTGTAATATATCTCACAAAATTACGGATGTTTGCGATAATAAGTTTGTAATAGGAACTGGGGTCCTTACGACCTTATATGGGTGCTTGAACATTTTTGGTCAAAATCTGTTACACTTCAAATGCATTATTTTTGCAAAGTTTTAACGTTTTAAGAACGTGTGGAATTTAAAATAGTGTTATGCGAGCTGTCCAAATTATATTCATATTTATTGCATTTTATTAGTTTTCGATTACTTAACAGCATTTTGTGGTAGTGAAAGTGGTCCGATTACAGATCAATGTTATCATAAGGTAAAAACTTGATCATAAGTCCATACATAAATACACGTCAGAGATACATATTAAAGTTCACACTAGAAACTTGGTTCAGAACATTATGTTTATATCCGTATATAACGCTCTGAGGACTAGTGAAATTGGGCTAGAACCACCCCTCTATCCCACATTATCATCATTTTAAGTTTCAAATAATTCTCTTACTATACGGTTTATAGATTAAGAATCAATAAGGATATTAGAATTGAACCAATCAAGTCTAAAAATTATCGAAATCTGACCACAACTTTACAAGCCCCCAATTACCGAAATTATGTACCTCAAAAATATATGTTAATATGAGAGATACCGAAATGCAAAGAAAATTATTTCCCGATACTAATGTGCCTTTATGTCAAAATCGAATCAACGTAACCCTAGCACCATATACCCAACACAGGCATTTCGAATAGAATTTATTAAAAAAAAAAAACATAAGCGAATATACATAATTATCTTCGTATCTCTACAAACACGCTAATTTTATTGCTACAGATTTAATGGCATATACATATATGTAGGCATTTGTAAATATTTATTGTTAGTAAATAATAAAAGGGGAATATTCTGAGGTTCAAATGAAAACATGTTTGGCTGTTTTACCCCGCTCTGCGACATTTTATTTATTAGCTTTTTTATTCAGCTCGTTTTTTGGTTATGTAAATTTGGCCTATGTAAGGCGTTAGACTTAGATTCGCACACATAGAACTTAAAAACACTGTTGCTAACCGAGATCCGCTTATGATGATAAAATCTGTCGCTACCAAGTGATTATTTGATTCGAAATGAAAAATTTTAAATTTTAAATTAAAAGTGAGAATAAAAAGTAACAACGAAAATATATTTGCTCACGATCATTAAATAAATGAGTAACAACTGGAAAGAGGCCGAAATGCGTGAATACGAACAGCTTTATAAGCTGGACGACAGGGGTAATGCTCTAAAATTTTACGAAAAAAATGCGACAGCTTACAGAAGGTTTCAAGGCCAGATCATACTCTTGTAGAACCCCCAAAGATGATCTAGTCACCGATGCCCAGAGCATACTTACTAAATTAAGGAGGGAACACTTCTCCAGCCTGCTGAATGGCAGTGAACGCACAAAGCCAGGAGAAGACGAACCCGATTCCCCAATCTATGACGATGGAGCAGACGTTCCATTGCCCGACCATGAAGAAGTTCGAATAGCAATTACCCGCCTGAAGAACAACAAAGCGGCGGGGGCCGATGGATTCCCGGCCGAGCTATTCAAACACGGCGGCAAAGAACTGATAAGGAGAATGCATCTGCTTCTTTGTAAAATATGATCGGACGAAAGCATGCCCAACGATTGGAATTTAAATGTGCTATGCCCAATCCACAAAAAAGGAGACCCCATATTCTGCGCCAACTACCGTGATATAAGCTTCCTCAACATTGTATATAAGGTTCTATCGAGCGTATTGTGTGAAAGATTAAAGCCCACCGTCAACAAACCTTGACCTTATCAGTGTGGCTTCAGACCTGGAAAATGAACAACCGAAAAGATATTCACCATACGCCAAATCTTGGAAAAGACCCGTGAAGGGAGAATCGACACTCACCACCTCTTCGTCGATTTCAAAGCTGCTTTCGGCAGCACCAAAAAGGAGCTGCCTTTATGTCGCGATGTCTGAATTTGGTATCCCTGCAAAATTTATACGGCTGTGTAGGCTGACGTTGAGCAGCACCAAAAGCTTTGTTAGAATCGGGAAGGACCTCTCCGAGCCGTTCGATACCAAACGAGGTTTCAGACAAGGCGACTCCCTATCGTGCGATTTCTTCAACCTGCTTCTGGAGAAAAAAATACGAGCTGCAGAACTAAATAGACAAGGTACCATCTTCTATAAAAATGTAAAGTTGCTAGTGATATTGATATCAAAACAGTCGTCGCACTCGCGACTAGGCTCTAACGTCACTGTTGACAGTCATAACTTTGAAGTCATAGATAATTTCGTCTATCTTGGAACCAGCGTAAACACCACCAACAATGTCAGCCTGGAAATCCAACACAGGATATCTCTTGCCAACGGGTGCTACTTCGGACTGAGCAATTGAGAAGCAAAGTTCTCTCTTGACGAACAAAAACCAAACTCTATAAGTCACTCATAATTCCCGTCCTGCTATATGGTGCAGAGGCTTGGACAATGACAACAACTGATGAGTCGACGGTGCGAGTTTTCAAGAGAAAAGTTCTACGAAAGATTTATGGTCCTTTGCGCGATGGCCACGGCGAATATCGCATTCGATGGAACGATGAGCTGTACGAGATATATGACGACATTGACATAGTTCAACGAATTAAAAGACAGCGGCTACGCTGGCTAGGTCATGTTGTCCGAATGGACGAAAACACTCCAGCTCTGAAGGACGATGCTGTGCCCGTGGGGGAAGAGGAAGACCTCCACTCCTTTGGAAAGACCAGGTGGAGAAGGACCTAGCTACGCTTGGAATATCCAATTGGCGCCACGTAGCGAAAAGAAGAAACGACTGGCGTGCTGTTGTTAACTCGGCTATAATCGCGTAAGCGGTGTCTACGCCAATTAAGAAGAAGAAGACGATCATTTAAAATCGTCACAAAACTTGGAAAACGCTACCTTAGCAAAAAATGAGGACGAGTTCATAAATGGACACTAATACGCCTACAAAACGTTATACTACTAAATTAAGACCCAGCTGTGGGCTAAAAAATTTAAAAAAATAACCTAAATCGATGAGGAGAAACGAAAACGTAAAAATGGATAAAATGGAATGGTTCTTTTATAAAAGCCGGGATCAAAATTGGTCGATGGTCGCGGCACCGCCCACATTTAGGTGAAATACCATATCTTGGAACCTACTCCACGATGGGCGTTGCACGGCATACTTTTAAGTAAAATCACATGCCTCAGGACCTGCTCGACTGTTTCAATAAAATTCGGCGTGTAACATTCTTCTAACATTGTTACAGTGCGCTTTCTTCCCATATAACACAATTTTGAATTAAAACTTTGCTCGTATAGTGTCTTTGAAGTATGCCATCCTATTTCAATAAAAATATAGGTCAATGTGTGAGATATATAAATGAAATGCAGAGAAAATCCTTTCCTGATAATAGTAAATCTGTGGTACTGAATTGGGTCAATACTTTCCTTAGCCCCACATTAACCTAATATAAAGATTTTCGAACTGCCGGGTGACTTCATACGGGATATATCACCCAATATGTGTGCTATCTCAATGAATAACGGAGCTTGTTTGGCTCATGACAATGTATCTCTTTGCCTGAAATGGAAATAATTAGGCAAAAACTTGATCTAGCCCCCTTATAACTACTATCAGGATGAAACTCTGAAAACGTTTTATTAGTATGAGGCAAGTTAATATTACTTAATTTTCACAAAAATTGATAAAATCGAGCCAATAAAACCCTCATCTTGCATATCCTGCTTATAATGATTTTCGTTATTCAAGCAATTTTTTTGCTGAATATGTGTCAGTAAGTATTATTCATATAAAAAATTGCTTCAAAATATATTGTCGAGCATACACAAATACTGTCAAAATTAATTCAATCATTTCTTAGCCCCCAATATATATACTTACACATATTTACACAGATAAACTCTATAAACAACTATATTAATTTAATCGCCTTAACTATATTAGGTATGACAAAAAAATGATAACTATTAAAATTTGAAAAATTTTGCAAACTCAGAAAGAAATCAATAGTCCTCACAACAGCCCTAGCCCCAATTGTCAGGAATTATATTTTTGAACTAAGTAAAGAAGGACATCTGTTATTTGAAAAAAAAGCTTGAAATTGATTGAAAATGCAGTTTCTATGATTTAAAAAGTTTTTAGTGTCCATATACGTATATCCAATAATTCGATTATGGTCTCAGAGTATTTTTCTCTGCAGAAACAAAGAACCTTTAAAGACCACCCAAATTTCTAAGAATTTTTGTTTGGCTAGACAGGCGCATATCTTCTATTCTTCTTCTTGGAAAGCGCTTAGCACAGCAGAATGTCTTTGGGAATTCAAGAGATCCCAAACACAACGCTTCCAAATAAATGTAGTAAATTTGGTAGATTAACGCAATTCAGCGCAACAACAACCATATTAATAAGTGAAAAAAAAAAACAAGTAAGAAAGGGCTAAGTTCGGGTGTCACCGAACATTTTATACTCTCGCATGACACGTTTCATCAAGATATCTCAATTTTTACTCAAGTTAATGCTTGCAAGGACGGATAGACAGACATCCGGATTTCAACTCTACTCGTCATCCTGATCACTTTGATATATACTCGTATAACCCTATATCTGACTCTTTTAGTTTTAGGACTTACAAACAACCGTTATGTTAACAAAACTACATATAATACTCTCCTTATGAACTTTGTTGCGAGAGTATAAAAACAACAACAATAAAATAGATATGAGCAAAAGATAATCGCGGACGTGACAACTGTAATTTGCGTCTGATTGAATTTGACTCCCACACAGTTGAGAGAAATATTTATACTGAACCAAACATACAGACAAGCAAGTTCCGAACGGTTCTGGGGAATTCCGTGCTTCGTCACAAATGCACAACAATGAAAGCAGCATCATAGCAGGGAGTAGGGGGACTGGAAATCAAATGCTCCAAAAAATTCACACATACTAGCGTGAACGCGAAAATTACTACAAAATTAGCTAAGCTAATTAAATAAAATACAAAATGACGGCGCGGTAACATCATTGGCTTGGTCTGCGCAGAATATTTGAAATATAATTGTTGATCAAAACTCCGATGAGATCATTAATGGAAATGTAAATCGCTAACGGCCTGAAGCAACACCAATATGAAAGCGCGTATATGGTGATTAGCTGAGAAAATAGTCAGGTGGAGATGAGCGAATAGCTGCGTGGATGCGCGTCATCAAATAAAGCAATAAATGCGCTAAGAATAAACTGTCAAGGTAGGCAGGTAGACCAAGCTCCGCTTCGCAAACTATATTTACAAAATGTTTTATTAGAGTCACCTTACCCTCTACTCCACTTAAAATAAACTTCAAGTTGTTGTTGTGAATACTTAAAACGCTGAGCAAGAAACATGCAGAGTATATCTTCGACACGCGAGGCAGACACGAAGTGGTGCGCAAAAAAGCAAAACAAACGACATAAGAAACAAACTTGCCGTAGAGAATTATAAGCTTTTGCACACGAGCGACCGGGAGAGCGAAGTAATACATAAATAAAATGGTAATAATTGGAAGCAGAGAACAGCAAAACCAAATATGACACATCCATGTAAAAATTTAGAAGAATTCGAGCTTTGTATATTGTTGCTCTCCAAGCGTAAGCGCAGAGCTTTTCAGCCACTAGCTCTACTAAGCGTCATTGCGATCAGCTGATCGTTTGGAGCGATTGAAGAGGGAATATTACTATTTATATTTGAAATGAGAATGATTGAATTGATTAGTAGCTCTCGCTCCGGCTCTCTTCGTATAGTTCAACCTTCACACTGCTAAGCGACTCACTCCATAGCGCAAATCAGAGTGCTTTGAATTCACCACAGTTGGCTTAGTGACTAGACTTTCTTGGCTTGGTTCAGATTCTACGCGGATTTGCAAGTGGTGTCTTGTACGCGAACGCACAGTTACTTTGTTAGTTAATTTTTATAACTGTTGGCGAGCGGCTGCGCGCGCTCCACACAGGCAACAGCAAGATCAGAAGCAAAACGACTTACCTTATGACTAGCAATTAACGCTGTAGACCCCGCAACAAACAAATACTAACAGTGGGTGACAACTGAGGAAAACAATAACCAAAAAATCCGAAAACCGAAAATAAACGTAAACAAAATTTAAACAAATAACTTTTTGAGAACTAACTGTAAACGCTTGCGGTCGCGCAGTGGTAAACGTAAAGCAAATATATCGATTGCGAGATAAAAAATTATTTGTAATAATTGAAAAAACACTGGAAAATTTTGCAACTGTGTCAAAAAAAATTTAACACAGTTTTACTGAAAAAGTGAGTGTCAGTGATTTTTGCAGAAAATTACGAAAGCAACAATAAAGCTGAAAGCAAAGTGTTGACCAAACTATAACTGAACGTTGGAACCCCTAGTGAACTAAAAAGAGTTTCGTAATCAAAACTGGCGCCGTTTAGACAAGCAAAGTGATCACAGTAACAAAATTAGACTGCCACAGTGGACGTGAGTCAACAAATTTGAAACACAACAAAACCGAAAAACCAAGTTTTAGGCTGCAATATTTTTCTTCGAGAAATTTCGCAATATTGTTGAAATTGGCTAAGTGCGAAGTGCGCTAAATACAAAATATAACAATATAATTGGCGGAAACTCAAAATCAGAAGTACACTCAAACATTTTTGCAAAAAACGCAAAAGTTCTGTGAGCATATGTTATATACATAAATTTATTAAACGGCTTAGCTAAGCGTTACAAGCGCACAAAAGCTACAAACAGCACAAAGTAAGTTTTACAAAAACGTATCATACTAGTATAAACTACGTCATGAGATACAGTTCTATATAATTTAATAAAAAAGGAATAATAAATGCGAAAATACCTATTTGGAGTTATAAAACGTATACCACTCACAGGTGCATTTCTTATATATAACTACATCTTACAACGTAACCGCCTAACGGTTTGCATACAACGGAAAACATTTTGCTAGTGCTTTCCAGGAAATTTGTTTGATATAAAGAAGTTTCAAATCAAATTAAGATATCTTAATTAGAAAAAAATATCGTCTATGAAAATCTTTATCTTAGTTTTGATAGTCCATTTTGTATGGCAGCTACACATTGTGACAAAAAAGTACTCAAATTATAATTATAACGCAAATTACTTAATTATTCTTTAATTTTTATTTTGTCGCATTCAAAGTAATTTCCACTAGATGTAATATACTTCTGCCAGCGTCCCTCCGGAACACATTCATAATGCACCAAACAACGAATATCGAAAAAAACACTGATTATTGATCGGCATTGCCGTATTTTTTTTTTGATTCCGGCTTTCTGTCTATTTTCTTTCATTTCGATGATTGTTGGCTTTGTTGCATGTCAAACTCATAACCTCACGTCACATCGTCAGTTAGAACGCTCTTCATGAATGTGGGATCGGAATTCGCCTAAAGAGACCTATTTACGGTCGTCCAGAACGAAGCATGTCTTTAACGATCTCTCAACCGTCTTTGAAGGGTTTGTAGTACCACTCGTAGACGTGTGCTTTTGATAAAACTTAATCATTGTAAGCATTTTCTAAAATTTACAACGATTCTGCACACGAAATTCGGTTAGACATACTAAGTTTTAGACGAATTCTTTGGTCGATATTTTTATCCATTGTACAAATCGCAACGCACCCATTAGCTGCAGCTGCTGTAAACAAACTGGGTAAAAGATCACTCTCATTTTACTCAACTTAGCAAAATACATTTTTTTGAAATATAATTTACTCGAGGAATTTAAATTACAGTTTCCGGGTACGTTTTTGTCATAATGTATACTGTAGTGGTCCGATAACTATTGATATTGAAGAAGACGTTTTAAAACTTTTCAGTACAGAATATAAGGTTTATATTTAGTAACAAAGTAGTACGTATATTAATTTTTTTAATCAATGAAAGAGATGTGATAGTTTATATTTCAAGAGAATTTTTGCAAAAACGTACTTAAAACAGCCCTCACTCTTATTGCCATCCAGCGAAAACAATTCCGATTTACTTCAATAGCTAGCAAGAATTTGTTTGGCTCTCAAATCTTATAAATGACTTCAATTTGAGAGCCAAACAAATTCTTGCTAGCTATTGAAGTAAATCGGAATTATTTTCGCTTTTTCTTTTTATTTCAATCAGTGCGTTCGATTGCATTTGATATAAAATGGACCACCACCACCAAGTGTCGTATGGTGTCACCTAAAAACCTAGTAAGCCACTGTATGTGCTTTGAATTTGATTAAGAAAGAAGAAGAAGTAGCTAATAAAATACTTAAAAATTAGGAATGCAATACAAACGCTAACCGCAACTCAATTACAACTATTCTATTTCTTTTGAGCTTTTTCTATCGTCTCATAACAAATTCATTAAATGTCAATATGTTGAATAAATATATTTGTATTTAATTTGTTTTTCATGCTTCTTACACACACACACACAAACAACTTATTTCACTTTTTATTGCCTCCGCTCGTTTGAAACACTGTTATGAGCGCACTTATGCCAGAGTGGGCAGTGTGCGGCGGTCAGCAAAGCGACCTTGACTTTACGCGAAAAAAGTAAAGAAGTAACAACAATAAACAAGTTTATTGATTTACGCTTGTTAATTAAAAATTCTTAAACGATGAACAAAAGGCTTGAATTTGCGCTATTTTTGTCCAGCACTTCCATCAAATACTTACACTTTTTATGTAGTACATACATGTCTGGGTACATACGGTACGTATGTATCTATGTACTTATTTACCGTACTTCACACGAGCGACGGCAAACAGTAATTGCCAGTTATAAAAAGCAAAGCAATGTGGTAGCGAGCAAATAAAAATAAATAAATAAAGTATTAGGAATAAATTAGCGAACATTCACAACTGCTGTGGCAGAGACAGAGACGCGTTTGATTTGATTTCATGTGTTAGTGTATTTGAAGCTATTGAATCAAAGCAAATATCATCGCAATTCAGCTTTGCTTGGACAGCAGCTCCGCGTTTGGTCTTTCATTTCATATATGCATATCTGAATTCATGAATATACATATACTATATGTATTTATACATACTATACATAGTGAACTAGCACAGCACTTCGAGTGTGTAATTAACGTGTGCGCATGCACACAATTAGTCGCTAATTCGCATTGAACGTCTTATCTCTCGTCCATAGAATTTACATAGAAATTAAATGGAAGATCGGCATGTGCACGCCCATTTCAAATTATGACCCCTGATGACACAGTCAGAGGCAAGCTTTTCTAGCGGAGTTTCGTTGATTATGCTGATATATGTATATAACATAATTGATGGCTATGAGTATCGTGGGACAAAACCTTTTATGTTAGATCTGTTGAAATATATTCTTAAAAATTGTATTTTGTCCGACAGATATATACGACTGGTTTTTGTAAATTAATAATTTTTGGAAAGAAACAAATATTGTGGGAAAAAATTTTATAAATCAAAAGAGATTGAATTTTAGGCAAACACTGAAGAAAAAAAAACAATATATTCAAACGAATACTAATTGTTAAATAGCTAGCAAAATTAAAAGCAAATTTTTAAGAATTTTGTTTAATATTTTATTCTCTTGTTCACAATATTTTAACCCAATATTCTGTCTATCCTGGTGAGTTTTCCCTTCCGCGTTTTTGTCTTTTGAATTTCGTGGCTATGTATAAAGCGCTACAGAGCTCATATTTAGCAATTCTATACATCTTTGAAAGATTTTGACATAACCTACAAAATGACGCTATGCATGATTGGTTTGGATATTGCGTTCAACAGTTGTAGACGTGTAAACATGGAGTTTACTAACGCCGATATTCGCGCTATTTAAAAGTTTTCCTTTGTTAAAGGCAAATCCGCTATAGAAACTTTCCGTGATATTAATGGTGTTTTAGGGGATGGTACTCTATCACTTCGAACTGCGGAGGAATGGTTTCGACGATTCAGAGCGAGTAAAAACGACACCATGGATAAGCCAACCGGCGGAAGACCTGTGACGACGAATACCGATCAAATCATGGAAAACATCAACATTAGATCGGCATGTGGCATTTCGTGGCATCGCCCAGAAGATGGAAGTTTGTCACCAAATCATATTAAACTATCTACAGAAGGCTGGATACAGAAAACAGCCTGATGTTTGGGTGCCGCATGATTTGACGCAAAAAAAACCTTCTGGAAGGGAATCATCCACAATGAGCTGCTCCCATATGGCCAGACGCTTAATTCTACCATTTACTGTGAATAACTGGGCCGCTTGACGCAGGCGATCGACCAGAAGCGTCCAGAATTGATCAACAGGAAGGGTGTAGTGTTCTACCAGGACAACGCCAGACCACACACATCGTTTATGACTCGTCAGAAGCTACGTGAGCTCGGATGGGAGGTTTTATCGCCCAGACATAGCGCCAAGTGATTACCACCTCTTCCTGTCCATGGCGAACACCCTTGTTGATGTAAAGTTGAACTCAAAAGAGGCTTTTGAAAAGGCGGGGGCTTCTACGAGAGGGGTATTATGAAGTTGTCGTCTGGATGGGAACAGATTATTGAACGAAAGTTTTAATGCAGGTTAGGTACAGAGTTGATCCAAAATCAATGGATCGCACACGGAGATATAATTGCCCTTAACGTTACGCAAAAGCTCCTTAAAGTACATCATCTCATAGATCAGCGAAGCGTTTTGACCTTACTACAAATTTATTAAGTTGATTAATATCAATCCCAGCCAAGTCGCTAGATTCGGAAGAAATTGAAGTAAAAGTCTCAAGTCTAATATCGTAGAAACTTGAAGCTGTTCTTAATGAAGTTATGTGCTTCTTAACAACTTTTGAGCGCATATTCAAAGTCAGTATAGCCGTTCAGCTATCAGAGTACACACTTCTTTAAAGAAGGCTGTAGTTTGGAGCAGTACACCCTCCACTACCTTCCATCTACCTCTATACGACTACAACGACATCTATTGACGAAATACGAAAAAAACTTTTTCATCTGCCCAATATTACCAACTGGAAATTCGAATATAAAAAATATGTTTTATTTTAGCAACCACCTTACGATTACGAAATACCATAAAAGATTCAGCATGTCAATGCCAACGACTTACAGCGACACAAAAAATCGAATAAAATTGGTGAAAAAAAGCATACCAATTTTAAAGTCCGACATTAAAGAATTGCCACGATCGCAAACTAGTAATGAAAAAGCGACACGAAACGAACGGAAAGAAGGAGGGCGATGAGCTGAATAAAACCAGTGCTCGGAATCTGAAGATATTTAAGAAGATAACAATTATTAAAATAAGATATCAGATAATTTCAAAATACTTAAGTTAAACTACTGGTTTTATGGGTATATAAACTTAGAGCTAAATTTAAACCGAAGTCGGAAATTTCACTATGTCCTCGAATATAGTAAAAACAACTATGTCAATCAACAAAAAATTTATTTTTGTCAGCGAAGTTAAAGTTTATTTTAAATACTGTCATTTACTTATATTTGGCTCAAATATTCTTTGCAGACACTACGTAAGTTCAAACTTTTATTTAAATGACAAGTTGAATAACATTATGTTTGATTATGTAATGCAGTAAATTTTCAACAATAGATCTTAAACTTAAATTAGTAACCAATTGCCAATATATTTTATATGACACACATAATTAAAACAATAAAAATAAAAAATAAAAATTTCAAACGGCTTACATCGTAAGTTCCTATTAGAGGTGATTCATTTGGCCAAAAATATAAAAGTAAAATTTTATGTTTTTTAGTTTGCATACAAATTCAGTTACATGTGCCAATTCCAGCATTAGAAATCTACATATTATACCTGTCTTGTCAGAATATATTTAGCAAAATAAAAAAAATTTGAAAGCCAATTAACGGAGCCGCGCTCGGGGGTTGACTTCTCGGTGCGCCCGCTGACTCACACGCCAAACAAATCGAAAATTTGACACATGTCACGTTTGCCCCCGCTAGCATTTGTCAGCGTTTAGCTTCCATTTTATCAAACAATTTAATTTTCCCGCAATAAAATCATTAACAAGAGGCAAACAAAGCCGACGTCGACACCAGCCATTAATGAATGACAGGAATGATGTGCGCACCGTAATGTCAGGCTGCTGCCGCTATAGACAACGAAAACATATAGCAGGTCTAAGCCATGAAAACAACGTGTAAATTCCCAGATTAATCTACATATGAATCTACCTGCTGCGAAACGCCAATCAGCGCGCCAAGGCAGGGAAAATCAAACGCAGGTACGCAGGTACGCATCGCCGCAATGTGGGTGTGTATGTAGCGTACAAAAGACCATAAAACACCAAGAACACGCACAAAGCCAGATAAAAGCAGGAGAAATCAAACGAATGCGTGAAATGTAAAAAAGCGCAGAAAAGTGGTCACATTTTATATTGTCCATTAGTCGAGGTCTTTGGCCCCACGCACAAATACAATATTCATCCAGTATCTGAAAGAAATTGTTTAACTTTGAGATACTTTTGTTTCATTTCTAATTTGCATTTCTTCGGACCGTTCGCGTTGCTATATATTTATACCTGTTTTTCTATTGTTCTTTAAATAAATACGCAAATAAACGTATACTCCTTCCGATGTTCCCGTATTAATTAAGCCAATTTCATTAAACATACAATCACACATGTATGTACATGTCATGTTCAATAAGGCTCGCCCGCAGTTTGTTTTGCCTGGGAAGAATGTAGTCGAGGAAATTCGAATTCATGTCTTTCACATTCAGAACATTCGCCAAAATACATAAATGCTTAGAAATCTTACAGAATACATAAATTCGACGATAATGTTGGTAAAATATACCGAACGGTATTTAAATGGGTGGGTTCACAGATTTATTGACGATAGAACATAGGTGTAACTCTCATTAGTTAATCTACTTGAATAATAATTATAGACCATTAAAAGAGTTGTCGATAGCTTCGGTTTGAGAAGTATCTCAAACCTTATCCAATACTATCTAATTTCTCTCACAGAACTTTATGAATCGCAAACATTTGTCATGAGTGACGAAAACCTTCAAACTTATCATTTATTTTGTAATATTCGTGGTATTTCTGGCTTGATCTGGCAAAAGCGAGACATTCGAAGAGATCAACACTTTCTGAGCGCACAGTAATATGGCTGCCCTATTATCAGAGCTCACCGTTCCTCTGATCCAGCAAATCCTTCAGTTAGGGCTAAGCTCAATGACCTGGTAATCCAGAGTGCCCAGTCTCGCAGATATCTAAGTATCGAGATTGTCGGAGCCTGAGAGTCATTATCGCAACCATACAACTTGCGGCCATGCCCATCGCTGGTTCCCTTAGCATTTGCGAATTATATTTATGACTCTTCCTGTGGGCTGAAAATTTGGTTGTATGCATGAATAAAATAACAATCAGCTGATAAATTGTAGATTAATAGATTAGAGTTTAATTTTATATAGTATTTTATATCACCGAATTAATCGGTAGCAGACTACAGAAAGCAGACTAATTATTTTCTCTAAATTTGTAAAAATAAAACACGGTTAATTAAAAGCGAAACAAGCGCAAATCATTGACATTACTTTCAGCAGTGAAGTGAATGCCAGCTGCTAATCAACGCGCTTAGATATACTAGCCATGTACTAGCCATATGTAAGTATTTTAATTAGTGTGTGCGACATTTTCGTCAAGTAATTACATACATATGTATATACTTGTGGTTTTTTCTCTTGATAAAAAATTAAACAAGCGCTTGTGCCATTTCTTCCACGGGTACATGTCACGCAGAGAGCTTCTTTTTTCCTATTCCAGTCGCCACCAAATGTGAGGAAATATACAACTCTCCTCAGTCGAATAAGTTTGAATGGCTGCTTTTAAGCCGTTTATTACTAATAAATTTATTACAGCGCAACTTTTCAATTTCCGATTTTTATAAAACTGCTTAGGTATAAGTATGTATATCAGCTTGACTATCTTCTTTTTACTCATTATTTTTTCATCATTTTATTCATTTTTTCTTTCTTCTTTCTATATTGTCTTCCATTTCGTGTCAACGTTCATTATGTAATATAACTAAATAATAATGACAGTTTGCTGATTGCATACAAAAAATAGCTTGTAATGGTTAACAAAATAGTTAAAGCGCGAAGCAGTAATTGTAATCGGCTGCACAAGCAGTTTTAATACTTGTACATATATGTATATATTGTGTAATTTTGTTATATATTTAACAAAAAGATGGTCAGGGTAGTTATTGAAAACCGAATAATCTGTAAAAGGTATTATACAAAATCTTACTCTGAAATTAATTAGGCCTACGGTAACTGCCAATGAATATGATTCGCAAAATTAAATAAAGAAATTGATTCAGATCGGTCAGTTATTTGTGATATCGACGGTTCCTACAAATGAGTAAGTTATTGGGACGAAAAGTCGTGTGCAAAATTTTAGATCAATATCTCAAAACTCTTGAGCGATTAGTTCGCATATATACAGACAAACAAACACGGCTAAATTGACTTATCTCATCACGCTGATCCTTTTTAGGGTAACCTTGTTCAGGGTATAAAAAATAGTTAATACTGCTTATATATCGAACCGTTTGTAGATTTAGGCCGTTTTAACAGAAAACAAGTAGAATATATGGATTTATTGAAATTCAACGACAGCATATTAATTCTCACAGTTGAAAACAACATAAATCAAAATTGTCATAACTCTTTTTTTTTTGGAAACTTCATATTTTATATAACGGTAGTTATTTTAAGGTTTATTTTACGCATCACTTTTTCATATTTTGTAAACAATTCTATTTTCAAATATTAGGCCAAAAGTTCAGTTTATGACCAGCCTAGTAGAAATTAATAATTTTTATGTGTATGTGTGAGTTCTTCTTCAACCAAAATTATTTCATAACGGCTTCAATTTATAATAATACAAAGGAAGTTTAAAACTTGATTGTGTTGATGTCTTCAAGTGTCGCTACTGTCTTTGTTGTGAATAACTTCAAACTCAAACTCACAGAAGCGGCAAGCCCCTACTCAAACTTATTATATTTTCATGTTCGCTGTACTGCACATAAGTTGTACTCTATTGTATGTTGACCTATGCTTTACTTAAATTAATTACGTTATACTTTTTATTTTCAAAGCTTTTAGAATTATCTTTCGTTTTTATAAAATTTTATTTTAAGTTCCTTTGACATTAAAAGGGCCTTTGATCAACTTTTCAACAAAGAATAAATATTTGATTGTGGATTTTTTAATTTCGAGCACAGTTGAAGTGAACTTTTATCAATTATACCGCTATGATTACATAAAGGCCATTGTTGTATCAGTTATTTGATGCTAATAAACTTTAAATTGTACACGCAATATTTCAATTTATATTTATACAACTCTGCAAGCGAGCGCGTCACGTCAAAACTTATCAAAAATATTGTCAATTTTAATTACGTATGTTATATCAAAGTAATTTTGTTACTTGTAGGATAAATTTGTCATGGAGAAACTAATTATTTCTAAAATGGTTTAGACAGAGAGAATTTGTTTAGTTTGGAAACCTCGTATCTTCCATTCCTGTAATAATTGAATCGCTTCAGATATACAGCAAGTATGTAACCTTTCAAGTATAGTCTAACCGTGACCAAAATCAATTATCATAAAGAAAAAAATATTTTGTATTAAATAACTCATAATTTAAAAAAATTCTGCAAAATTACACCAATTAAGCAAAATGAAACTAATCCTAATAAAAAAGAAAAAGGTTTAAACAAATTTATACATTTGAAAATCCGAATGCGGACTATGCACAACAAAAAAAGAACGCAAGTAAAGAAGATCGAAGGCAAATACCGTACGAATTACACAAAACTAGAATTTAAACCGAAAAACATCAAAGTGACAGCGGTCAATTTCCTCAGCATCACTCAGCAATTAATTAGGTGGCAACACCGAAGGCAGGAATGGTTGTTCTGCCGCCAACCGCAGCAATTACTACAATTGAGTGGTCTTTTCGGCGGTAGAAGATGAGTGTCCGCAAATACAAATGGATGCGTGTCACAACTAAGCACAAAACGTCCAAGCGATGAGACCGCAAATAATTTGACAGTACACCCCCAAGCGCTTTAAAGTGGTAAGCGAAGAAAAATCGACATTCCAATACAAACAATGCGATGATAACAATTAAAACGCTAAACACTTACTCTCTTACTCGCAGCTACCATAAAAATGGAGAAGCGGAAGTGTATGATATAACCATAAAAGTAACTCATACGCCCGGTGTGATGACTTCCACCAGGCACACACATTTGCATCGGTGACTGCACGCATATTTACATATGTATGTATATAGGTTAGCTTGCTGAACCGCTGTCTTGCGCTTGCCTCACAAATGCCACTACTTCGACCATTTTCCGTTGGATTAATCCACTATACAAAGCAAAACAAAGTAATTGTTGCATTGAGGTCTAATTAAATTCCCCTTGTGCGGAGAATTTCTACTGGCTATCAAACGTCAAACCGTGCGCGTCTCCTCGCTTTAGCGCATCACGTTGCAGTTTTCCAACGTCTGTGTGCTTGTTGCAAGTCGGCCTGTTTGGGATGCAGCAACAGCATGAACATGGCAGGCACAAAGATTATTGCGAAATTGTTATTACCATACAAAAGTGTAAACAACAGCAAACACAAAAGCAAAGGCGTGAGCGCGCAATATTGCGCAATCGCGCTGACGTGAAACCACACACAGACACATGTGAGCATTGCAGCGAGACTCATTTGGTGGCATTTGTTCGGCACCCGCTGACATCATCCTTTGTATGTATGTGTGTGTGCAAATTGAAATTGTCTATTGGTATGCAGCTTATACTCTGCAGCAACAATTTTGCTTCCTGTCAGCCTATAAATCCGAAAGGAGGCTAGGCGAACAGAAGGAAAAGTGGACACAGGCTACGGTTTGTGTTTACATACAGGTATGGTTATTTATTTATATAAAKAAGTATTTGCTAATGCTACTTGTATACATATCTCCATTTCACATGGTCCAAACAACTCGAATACATATCAGCCAACGAAATATTTGCTACTCTATATACTATATTGTATATTTTACTTGCGCGGATCCTAATCACGAAAAGTTTCTGGAAATTAGCGACACAGTTATTTATCAGCTGGTGGCTAAAGCTTTAAAAAAATAATCTACAACAAAACTAACTTCAAAAATTCAAGAAAATCCCTTCTATTAAACTTTTTAATGCAAAAATTACACTCGGGTATTTATCACTGCAAATATTCTTTATTTGAGGGCGCCACTAAAAATATCTATATTATTAGTTCATTATAAAATGTCTTTTTAAATAAAATTCCTTCCTACTTACGATTCCTAATTTATTCTAGCGTCTTTGCAATAACTTTTTTATTAAATATTTACTCAAAGGGAATTGCATATATTTTTTAATTTGTTTTTAATAAAATTTGTAAGCATTATATTCCAAATTAATAAAGCGCTAGTTAAAGGACTATTTTATAGATAAAAACTAAAATAAATTTTTTCTTCTTATATTTTCAAATTCTAATATTTTTAAAAACATATTTACAAGAAGATTTGTTCAAAATTCATATTATTTTCGGAGATATATGTAGGTCTTACTGGACCGATTTACCAGAAGAGGATTGAAATTGTGGGTAATTTTAAAATATTTTATTTCTTTAATTTATTCCTGTTATCTTGCAACGTTAATAAAGAACTACTAAGAAAATTGATACTAAAACTAATAATTACCTGTTCTGATGACACCTAAAAATTACCTTAAATCCACCCATGACTCCAGACTAGAGCACCTTAGATACAATAATATCATAATTATTTACTTAAAGATAAAAGGATTATATAATACATAAATAAGGAACGCAGCTAATAGATTTATTTTGAGTACCTTGAGTATTATAATACATATTTCCATATACAATCTGGGAATATTTTTTCTAACATTTTTCATTGCAATTCACATTAATTTTAAATAAACACCGTTTACTTTAGTGTGTTTTATTTGAACAGCGAATTTTTCAAATCATGGCCAAATGAGGGCAAAACACACCCAATAAGTTTGCAACTGTTGCCAACACGCTAAATGATTTTTATGTGTGAAGTACACATATTGGTATATATCAATATATAAAACTGTATACAGCATTTTCTTTCAATTAGGTTCGCTTGAAAAACCAATTTTATTTTCAATTGATTGTTATGAAGTAATATTAATTGATATGTTTATATGCAAGTAAAACTGTGTGCATAAAGCTGGCAATCTGGTCATAGTTTTCTATCATCTAACATTATCGCTGACTAATATTTTTTGTTAAAACACTCACTTGGCAAATAACAACCTCTAAAAGCCATTAATATGAATAAAATAGTTACAAGCATATGGAATAAATTTACCTAAAGTTTATAATTAGCGTTGCGACCTTCACATATTCGCCTAGACCGCAGAAGAATGTCGACTCCTTAATGATATTTTGCTTTATTGGATATCAGTCACTACAGATTTTTTCTTATTCAACTGCTTTGTAATAAACATATTTACTGCTTTGCACGTAAGCAATCTGGTTCAATAGTTTTAAATTTTGCCTTTGTATATGGCATTTTTATTGAAGGGGTAACTGCGGTGCCGAATGCAACGGCAACTAAACGTTCATTGAACAAGTCAATTGCTCTGCAGAGGCGGTAAGTGGTCAAATGTTTAACTGATAATTGCCAAAACGCTTATGACGTAAGTCCACATCTTGGCACGTTGACCGAGTCGAATGTAGGTATAAATTTTGGTCTTCTTAATACACTGCCACTGCTCTAAAATTGTTCATCTGAAGCTAATTTATCTACATTGATTATATGAGAGAATTTTTGAGAGAAATTATATTAGAGAAATTTTCGGATATGAAGCTATCTTAAGAGACGAAAAACTTTTAAATTGATTTTGCCACACTATGGAGCATATTTCGCAAGTCTACTAGAGAGGGTAAAAATTCGTTATAAATAATCGTTTGGTATTAAGGATTATGGGTCGGCTACGGCTTTTTATAATGTTTTCATTTTCTTTGTGGCGAGTTAGGAATAGAGAAATCAAAGTGGCCAATAAACACAAGTTTTGTAGTAATGTTAAAATGTTATTGCCATACATGACATTATTGCCACAAAGAACTTTGAGTAAATAATCATGCTGCAGCATATTCAAATTAACACCACATTATGTGAGCTAAAGGAGTTGCAAGAAATGGCCAACTAAAAGCATTTGTATAATGTACACTCTTGCATTGATTGACCGCTTGGTATTATATTAAAATATGACTTACCCATGTGGCTATGTTATTATACTTGTGGAGCAATTATTTGCATTTATCTACATACACATACAAATGCAAATCACATACGAACATATATACTATACAGAAAGCATGAAAGTGTCTTAACAAGTATTATAAGCATTGCATTTTTTATGTTCCTTGCTTTTTTCAATTCTCAGTCTCTTTTAGTGTAATTTTTGCTGGGTGTTCACTTGCAAAGTTGCGACATTTGGTTTGCTCTTATTATTTTTTGTGTATTATGTATTTTCTTAGACAACATTTGTTTGGTTTCGAGCCCCGCCTGACTTGAAATTGCAAAAACAACAAAAGTGGTTGTTGTTACAAAATATATGGCATTTTTGTTATTATAGTTTTTGTTGGTATTTGGTGGTTAATTCAATTTAAAACTCTGTTAGTTCAACTAGGTATGATTAAGAATAATACAGTTTTTGTGAAAACGATTCATTATTCGCCAAGTAACGCACTTGCAATCCAAACTTCATACTCATATGCTGAATCATTGGATGACAAAATGAGACCAAGTATGTTAGCATTCATAATTAAATTAAACGTATCGATCTTTTGGAAGTGTCCTTGGTCTGCAATGAGCTTTTCTAATTCGAAGTAACTTTAAATACTGAACTCAAAATGAGCATACATGGCCAGATGTAATTATAATGATAATATATATTTATTCATTATTAATATCTGTTAATTGTTCAACACGACTAAGCACATTAGATTTTAAATATTTTTCGGCGATAAAATATTTGTGTCAGATCAATTRGTCAGTTAAAAACACTCTGAACAACTACATCTACACACTTCCAAAGTGTAACCATCAAAGAACTGAAAAATTGTGCTTTTCCAATCCCTGCTGGAAAAGTGGAGAAATGAATAATTCTTTAAAATTCGCTTCAGCCGTACTGTACTCAGTATAATACGTTTGTGATTACATTGAAATTAGTAATAAATTTATAGCTTATCATTGTTAAGCGATAAAATTTATATAATTGTCTCAGAAAAAAATAAAGTCTTGATTCAGCTTTTTCGTTCAATCTACATTAAGAGTGCTTATAAGTAGTTCTCTTTTTATAAACATTACTCTAATCTTAGCGCGATTACCATAAGAAGAAATTATGATATGAGTAAATTAAAAATTATTCTAGACGACATTCAACAAAATGAAAGATCGTTTATTTTCACTTTTAATCGATTCTGTTTTTATTGCCTTTTGACAAAATATTATCCAACAAATGCACTCTGCTAATGTTGTTTAATACAAATGTGGAGTCAAGGTATTGATTACACATATGAAATGATCGACAGGGTTCGGTTTGTATATCATCCCCTAAGCACTGATTTACTCGTGCACTTCTGTTCTATTTCAAATACATATGTATGTACATACATACCTATATATACATACAAAAAGTAAGATGGTTGACTTCATTTTTACTTCTTGCCACTAATATTTTGTTTTTGCTTTGAGTTGGCGTAAGCGGATCTGCGCGGTTCTAATCCCGTGAAACACAGATACTTTTCAAATTACAGTAGAATAGAATATAATTTTGAAAGCATAGCGTTAATACGTAAATTGATACGAATAAATACACACGTTATGACGCGTTAAGCATACACATTCGTTATTCATAAAAATTGACGTTAAAGGTTTACTCGCAAAATATAATCGAGTTTTATGCAGTTGTAGGTCCGCCTTATATTAGAAAACTGGTTCCTATGATATACATACATAAGTGTTCGAAGTAAGGCCATATTTTTGGCGACCGGTAACTAAAGCTTAATGTTTCGATTTCATGTTTTTATTAATTTTGTTTTTGTAATGGCATGCGCCAATTCCATTCTGCTTAAAATTCTGCAAAGTTTTTCTTTATAATGCTTTTGTGCTTTTATACTTGTGAGTAAAAGCTTAAAAGGATTTAATTGGTAACTAAATATATGGTATAGCGATGCTGTTACGATTAAAATCTCTATATGTTCATGCACATAAGTAACCTGTAAAAAGCACGCGTGCCAATTCCAATGAAAACTGAAAACTTGAAATGGCCGACTTATGGTAAATGGCTACTTACTGTTTTCTGCAACCAAGCGACAGAATCGGAATATAGGTTGAAAACCGGTCATCATTAAGTGGAAGGAAAAATCCGAAATTTTTATAAAATATGTAAAATATTTTATATTGAAGTATATTCTGCTAAAAAAAAACATACATATAGCTATCCTTAACTAACAATAGGCTTTTTCGATTTGCATTTCTCTACTTGTTAGCTTTATCGACACTCACTTGCTAAGAGCATTACGTTGTATTTAATATCAAATAACGACTTCATATCCTATGAACATTTTAGTTTATCAAGCTTTTTATTTTTCCGGCGAGTTGATTTTTATCCCATCTAGATTTTAATATATCAAGTTTTTTAATTTTTTGTAATCAATTATAATTTTTTTTTTTGTATATTCGCACTCTTCGAAGTTTGGTGAAACAAAGAACACTAACTAAAGAAGAAGGCTTCATTTTTTCCCTTCGATCACCTTTTAACTTTAATTTTATATTGTTAGTTATAATGACATATTGTTACCATATGGGATCAGAATTATAACCATAAAATGTTCTTGTATTCTCATACATCATTTTAATACAGATTCCAAACCCCTTCCTTATGCATACTTCAAATTGCAGCCATAAAAAGTTAACGTGTACTGCATTTCAACATTTTTAAATATTAAACACCTTTAGCGGCCAATTTGGATTTCCATCTTCTACTATTGTCATAAGAGACATCTTGTGATCACCTATTAAAAATCCATCAACACTTACATGCATCTGAAGTCAAGTTTTATTCCCAATAGCTCTGCTGATTCTATTTATAAAAAAGGCTATATGCGTATACCTAGGTGGCCCAGCGCCAAAAAATTAACACACATTTAACGCAGTTTTTGCTTGCCACTCTTGAGAATCGCATACAACACTGTGTGCAGAGCCGGAATTGTGATATCCATAAAATTAAAGTGGAATTAAAGTGTTTTGTGCTGCCACAACCAATTTTGTGGCAAATGATTTTGTTGTTTAAATCAAAGTTCTGGCCAGTTTTAATCAACTAATTGACATGACTCAGCTGCAGCAGAAGAGCACGAAAGCTTGGCAGGCGTGACGATGAAAAATATTTAATCTGCGCATGCGCACACCTCTTTAGTGCAATTCTCATCACCTGCCAGATGCCAAGTTATCCTTCTGGCTGACGGTTGGCAATAAAAGCAAAACAAGAACTGCCACAAAGTAGGTGCTAAGATAACATATCAAGTATGAATGCACAAATGTGCTCGAATGCGCACCGGTAAGTGTGCCAGTGCATAGCGGTTGAAATGAAAACGAAACTGTTTCGCAAGCGAATGAAGCAAACGTAGGCAAGAAAACGCTTTTATAAAAAGCGAAAGGAATGTATAAGTGTGTGTTGGCATTTAACCATACAACGACCTTGCTACATCAGGCCACATACTATAAACGATCAAAACACACTTACTTCATAATTGTTTTATGTCTGTGCTCATGTGTAGTAAATATGTCGGCGAATTTGTAAAAATGTGTTTAAGTTGTGCTTGTGCGTGAAACAGCTGTTTTAAGACAGGCACTATTTCCACATTCTCTGGGTATCACTTTAGTGCATAAAAATCGATCGAAGCGTAAATATTAATAATTGAAATTAAATTTGTAGGTTAAGTTTATCCAAAGTTCAAATTAATTTTTTTAATAGATAAAATAGTATAGAGAAAAATCAAAGGTTTTAGTTCATTGCAAATTATTCGAAGTCGTCAAAAAATTTATTTTGGCAAATTCAGGTCTTCAGATTGATGCTGAAAAGTAAAAACTTCAGAATATTTGAAAAAAATTTAAAAAACTCGTAAAGAAGATTTATTTATTCATAAATCATCCGAAATGTATTTTCATTGAGATGGTTTCTAGTTACCATAATTAAATTTTTGATAGTTAGATTTTTTTCACAAACAATTAACAGCAGTCTGGTAACACCCCTAAATTAAATAACATTTGCGTTCAAACCACAGTTGATAACAAAAATTTATCGGGTGTGTAACACATACTTTGAAATATATAGTACTTTACATAACTCAAAACTTTTTATCGACTACCAATGATTATTGTCGTAAAGCAACCATCCTTCCGTCTCACCTTACAATAACTTATAAGTAATAAACCGCTTACTTTCGACATCATATACTAGCTTTATCTATTTATTGTCTTAACTAACTGTAACCTAATTTTAACTAAAAATCGAATTCCCTAGTGCTCACCATTGTCACTAAACAGGCCCACCATTCATATATATTTTGCTCGTATTAAAACACCCATACTACTAATAACACGTTCCCTCTCCGCGACCTCAGAAGGAGACATTCAGGCATTTGACGTTCGGCATAACTGCACATTGCGTGGCGAAACACGCGCCCAACTAACTCAACCAGTCCAACAACGACATTGGTGACCGACATCTATGTAAACTCACTTGCGAACAACCGACTGGCCGGCTGAAGAAACCACGCGAATTACTTGTGCAAATAGTAGAGTGATTAGCACAGAAGTGCGCATGAACGCCGGCCAGTCGGTTCAACACCACTCACTGCCAACCCAGCGAATACACGCATTAGTGTAATCACATAGATGCACACATTCCTACTTCTTATGTGTAGCGTAGTATATTATTGCAACAACTCACCAACCTTGAAAGAGATTATATAATTACACATATATAGCAGCCGTTAATAGCCGCTGAATGAAGGAAAAATCAGTCTGAAATGAGGTAACAATGGAACAAAACTCAAACGAAAATAATGATAAGTATGATTTAGTAAAATGGCAAAGTGAAAAAATTAAAAAATATGCCAGTTAGTAAATCAAAGATTCTTGAACACAACATTTTAAAGTACATATTTAATATATACATATAATTTTTTTTCAATAGAAAGTTGGCTAAAAATGTCATTAGCTTTAGAGCGCTCAAAATTTAAAGTTGACAAACTTTAGAATAATGATCACCGCTTGAAAATGCATCGTTCTTCTACAGGTACCTGAAAATTGTTATTTTAATTTTATTCTCTCCATTATTTTCTGCTTCTTTTTAGTTTCGCTTTCTTGCGTCCCCGATTTACTGTTGTAGTTCCGCCCTCATTAAAATCTTGCTGATACTTATCCTGTACTAATTTTTAGCATTCGTGCCACTTTGTCTTTTCCCTGCATCTTTAACCTCCCTCTTTCTCAGCCATCCCCTTATGCCGAATTGGCAGCTGTACATTGACCCGCATTTATCGGTTATTACGGCGTCTCCTTTAGAGGCTTTCTTCATTCGATTGGTTGGTTTACGCAGCTTTCTATTTGCTTCAGGAAAAATCCAGCCATCAGGAATCATTGCTCACATGTGTTCGCGTGTATTGTGCTCGTAAGTAACGCAAGGTCATTGGGCTAAGGTAAGAGCGCAGCAACAGCCGCAAATTCGGCTGACTAACAACATATAACCATCTGATGTCCACAATGCGAACGTGAGCAGAAATAATTAAAGAAAACACCAATTCAATACACATTTACTCGGCACAATGAAACAAAAGACTGAAATTGTGTACTAAATATAGTTTTTATAGTGTCATTGCATTTGAATCAGCTGTGCATCGTTGATTCCGAGTGCATTTGCGCCCCTGAAACGCCTGACATTGCACGAGTTAAAAGCAGAGGCCGCCGCAACACAAAACAGAACAAAAGACTTAAGCAGCGAACTTGAAGACATTTACAAGATTTTAATGCAAGCATGTTATGAAATTTTTAATTAACGAGTTCATTTAAGAACGAATTGGATTTCCGAATTCTTGCTTATCAGCTCGTAAAATGAAATTCATTTGTGATCAAATTAGTGTTTTGGCTTATTGACAACATGTTGTGAATATTAGTTAAATCGAAGAAGAACGCTATAGTAAAACAATATTGTTCTTGCCGCAGGATATCGCTTTGCTAAGTTTCGAAAAATATTCCAAATACCTTTGGGCCGAAAACATATTATTAAGCAATAGACATTTATTTGGTTTACTTGAAGTGCGTAAATTTACATATAAACTGAAATAGAAATATCATTTTCGAAACCATCAGTCACCAACGAATTTTCGGCTGTGTAAATTTTTTACGACTTTTTTGCAAGGCTTTATTGCCACTTTACTGCTGTTTCCCCTATTGTATTGTAATCTGTTATTAGTAACTATAAAACGGCACTTGGCACTTAAATTGTTGTACTTTCACTTTTCATTAGCAGGGATTATATTATTTTTTTTTTACAATTGTGTTTAATCAGAAATTAGTTACAAATTGTGTTGACATTTGTCATTTCAGTTATTACCCTTTCTTGTGGAGCAGTAGTTTGTGTATTTGGCCCTTACATTATCAATACTGACTATAATAAATATTTGATTTGCTGACTTAATTTAAATTCGTGGTATTCTGATCCACAGTCTATTCTAATCTATTTTTTAAATAAAAAACAGCAGGTCTGATGAAAAATTGTTATCAAAACGGCATAGTTGGGGCAATAAATTATTAAATGGCTCAACGATTTTTTTGTATTTAATGGAGTGTGAGTTTCCTCACTTCTTCAATGTGCATTTAAATAATTTTCAATAATTTCAATTGTAAATAACTTGCACCAAAAGTTAAAGGTATCATTACAAAATTAAAATGCTAATCTGCTCTGAAATATTGGTACCTATTTGTTTTTCTCTTTGCTTTTCTCAACGTCATTAGCTGAGAAACATTGGATTACATAATACTTTATTTCCACTCATTGGACTCATCCAATAATTCTACTCCACTCCACATTCATAAAATTGCCGTTACAACCGCTGCCTAGCGTCTTTGTTGTCAGCTGCCTGCTGTTTTGCCGTTACCATTACCAATTTGCGTTATTCATCTTTTGTTTACTTCTAGCTCTGGGTAGTCCATTGTGCCAAAAGTTCACACCAAAGTCCATAACATCATAGCTTCTTCGATTGTAATTATGTGTGCATCTCTGTCTCAGATGATTAGTAAATAAAATAAATCATCCGCTTTTTTCACCATAGCACTCTCGGCGAGGCACACACACATACATACATACATTTGTCTCCAAATCGTACATTATACACGAGTTGTACAGTAAAAGAGTGTGCAGAGTTTTCTGACGGCTTATGAGAAGCTATACATATAGAGACTCATAATCTTGGTAGCGCATTGTGACTGAATTGTTACGAAATTCTCGATTCTTACCTATCTACTACAGTATATATGTTTCTTTGTTCATGAGTACTCTTCTTGTTTCTAACTACTTCCGAACTAGTTTAGATGTATGGTATACAACTCAGAGGTACGATTTGTGCAACCATTGGATAATACAGAGAATCCAACGTGCAGATTCAACAATATTATCTGTGTCAAATATGACATACAAATAAACACAAGTGTTTACTATACGCTTGCCTTTCTAAATTACCTTAAGTGCATTCGGAAATTTTTACGATGATAAAAATTATTCAACAATCCAATAACATTCAGCATCTTGAAAAGGCGTTCGGTGATAATTGTTTATCGCGGGTAAGTATTTTTTATTGGTACAAAGAGAGTCGAGAACGCGTTGACAAAGAAACGAGTCTAGGACGGCCGTTAATATCAACTAATGATGAACACGTTAATAAAATATAGTAGTTGGTGCTTGCTAATCAACGACAGTCGGAGATCTTAATATCGGTAGAAAGCACGCCCTAAGAAAAATAAAAGCAGGCGTCGATTTAAGATCTGTGAAATAATGCTTTCCGACTCACGGCCAGGAAACAGACGATCAATCGGGCAAATATAGTCAAAAATGAAGCCGAAAAATTACATCAAAGCAGGTCAAAAATCAAGGTTATGTTGCGAGTTGTTTTCGATTTTCGAGAAGTGGTGCGTTTCGAATTCCTTCCGACCAGTCAAATTGCCTACAATGAAACTATTTGAGTGTAATGCGTCGTCTGCGTAAAGATATTAAGAAGACAACTCTTGGATTTCGCACCACGTTTGTCGCCAAATTCACCAATATCATATTCACCTGATTTAACTTCGTGTGACTTCTGGCTATTCAGCAAACTCAAATGGCTGATCCGGGGAAACCGTTTTGAATCATTTTAACCATTAAACTTGAATCACTAAGAACATTAACTGCTATTCCTCAAATTTACTTTGACGACAGTTTCAAGGATTGAAAACAACGTTGGCACAAGTGTTTTAGGGGCAAAGAGGACTACTTTGAGGGCGACGACATAGTCTTTTAAGAATAAATTTAGAATTTTAAAATTATGAACAAAGTCTTACAATTTTTTACTCACACTAGTGTGCTATGGTGGTCTGATCTGAAAATTTTCCCCGGAGATTGTGTGTCGAATTTCGTGAAGATATCTCATTAAATCAGCGTGTCTCAATCAGCTCGACATACTGCTAATTTATATATATACTTGTATATACATAGTAATACCACAATTAAAAAATATTTTATTAAGTTTACTTTATTTAGATTATTTTCACAACTACCATATTTTACAAAAATTTTTCTGTTCACATAAATTGTTCTGGTTTAGCAGATAATTTTAAAGGAAACACTTTTGTTTTTAACTGCCATGACTACTGCTATTTTCATGGTCGCTACTGTACATATATGCATTTTTAGGGCCTCTGACGTTTCCTTTTAGGTGTTACAATATTCACGGCATACTTGATACACCCTTTCCTGGGGATAAAATGTAATTTACCTCTTATTGTTTTTAAGCCATTCAAAACTGAAATTTTGCTCAGAAATATCGTAGTTACATATCTGTGTATGAACGTACTTATTTAAGTGTTTTCATAAATTCTTTCATTTTTATTTATTCACATTTTATATTCCTAAATTTAACATTCCAACTTATTTTTTAATTTTTCATATTATATTACCTAATCAATTTATTTAAAAAGAGCGATTCTGGTTCAAACTGCACTAGTTCCGAATTCTGTGCAGTTAAAACATGATACTAGCATAGCAACACCGAATGTTGTTGATGTAATGGTAAGCACTATATTATGAACACGCTTACAGTCACAAGCATTGATCGATTCGTGTCTGATGCATAACTGTAATTAAATATTGTAATTGATAATTTATAATTGGTAAATTGTAATTGCGATTTTTCACCGTCATTCGGTTTTATGCATCGCTAATTATGCGTGCAGCGCCAATTTGCTACTGAAGCATTTGTTTCGCACTTTCAATTGATTTCTTGAGTGGCGCTTTGTCTACGCTACCACTGCGCTTGCGTAGTAAACTGCGCGTTGTAGCAACATTTAAATGCACATATGTACTTATATGCACACAACTGATAGGTCTTTAGTGATTATTCATTGATTTCTTATTTCTATGCTTCTTTTTCGATTTATGCATTGCCAATGCTCTTGGTCACTCATCACATTGGCACCATTACGAGCGTTGCACACAAACATCACAATTCGCGTTATAAATTGGGGCTGTACAATGTTTTGATTCCTCGAATTGCAGCGCATTGCGGCGATAATGAAATAAAATTGCTTGCCAATTTTCGTTGCTTAATTTATTGCTGTTTACATACGTGTTTTACAGCCGAGCGGCTTAGCGTATACAAAACGTTTCGTGAAAAGGTTGCTCTCACCTTGAAAGTGCTGTAGGGTAGGTTAGAAAAGCTGTTTGATTGATATTAATCAGTTACCACATATTTTCATAGCTGTCATACAATACATACATTACAAATTACTAATCGTTACTAAATGATCACGTAGAAAGTTTTGCCAAATCACTACTAAACAAGACAGTTACAAAATATTGCAAAAGCTGTTTGCCATTTACATACATTATTTTCCCCTCTTTCTCTCATGCAAAGAAGCCACAGAATTAAGGAATTTTCTTCAAAATTAAGTCTAAGGTCCCATTTTCGGTTAAACTGGAATAAATAGCTTGGTTAAACAACTAAAATCAAATTTAATCGAGTAGTAGGACAGAGAATCTTTAAAACTAACAGTGATCATGTAGTTTTCAATCTAATAGGAGTACCAAAAATTTACACAATTTTAACAATTGAACTCATGAATTGGAATGGAATCTTAATACTTGTAAATTTAATCAAATTTGTTCAGTTAGATAGTTACCAACTGCTCAAGTTCTGCGATGAACGATAAAGGGCACAACAGGCATAAATCATATTGCAAAATATCATAATAAAACTTTTGAACCGACTGGTACTAACAAAAAGAAAACACCAAAAAATATTTAAATAAAAAGAAACAGCAAAAGCCAGCTACTTAATTTTCTGCGATGTGATCATCACACCAAAAAAATTTACACAGCAAGAAATACCAATAATCCGTGAATTCGTCGAAAATTTGAGAACAATGCCATTGAAGTCAAATCAACGGCACTCTCTCCGAACTGTTAGTTGCTTGCTATGGCCCTTTATCTTAAAAACATTCTTACTCAATCATGACATTTTGATGGTTGGGGATACTCATCGACAATTAACATAACCTTACCACTAACCACTTAAGTAAACGCTTAACTTAATTATATACAAAGGATAATTGCCAATAAGAAACATTATATATTTTCGTCCGCTAGTGTAACATTTCGGATTTCGACGTTAGTTTATAACTTTCATAACAAATCAAACAGACCGTGAAACAAAAATAATAGGAGAATAGCTACAGTGAGAAAAAGTTCAATCATAATTTGAGATTATCACAAGATATCCTTGTCAACAACGCAATAAATAAATGATGACAGTCTCGAATTCCACGCATGTGAAGCCGCGAGCTCAAGTCTAGTAAATAAATATTGGTATTTGTGGAATAAAATTCTTTAATTTTCTAAAAATTATAAGTCCATTTTAGAGACTAAAAGTAAAAAATAAGTAATCTCATTTGCGCCACATAATCTCCTCTTACTGCAGTGCATACAAATCGTTCATACAAATTTTTGATGTATCTTCACTTAATTGTATTCCAACTTGCTTAATATTCCAGATTGCTTAATATAAATAAATGTGTTGGATTCCTTTCTCATTACTGCGTTTGTAGAATTCGTAATATGTGTGTGAAAATTTACACCATATAGTAGTAGCAAAATATGTCGGAAGGAATCCAAAGGCTTTAGGAAAGTAATGAAAACTAAGCTTTGACACGTTTCGTTTCACCTAGTTTTACTAGTTTTAATTCTGAGTTATATGAGTTCATTATCGAAACTAATTTTCAGTGGTCGCTTATCACAAAACAAGTTATAGTCATACGATTTTAGACATTAAGAATCAACAGTGATTAATTCGCTAAGTTGCGCTATTGATTATTATTATACATACGAATGTATGCACTTCCACTCACGCATAAATATTTACATGAAAAGACCCTTGTTTCACTACCTCAATTTAATACAAATATGTTTGCGTTGGTATTGCTGACTTGTTTGGAGTGGAAACTTGTTTTCGTAAATGGTTTGGTTTGATCCCAATGACACTAAGAAGATATAAAAATACATAATTACCACAAATACCGGTAAATATTCTTCTATAAATTTACTACAATGGTTGAAAGGATTCAAATTTATTTAACGGATTAATGGTAAAAACTGTGCATGAATATATTATGAATGTTATCGTTCAAGTAGGAGAGGAGTCGCTCAAGTAGGAGATTATCGAATCGAAGAAACAAACGACAAACTGTTGTAAAAGAAACATAAAATATTCTGTTTGATTTAGAAGTACGCTTCGGCATTTCAATGTCATTTAGTTTTTATATAAGTACTCTTGTCATGTATGCACATAAATAGACGCGTTGTTTCCAAAGGGCCGACTTACTTTTCATTTGACGTTTTCCAGCGACTAGCAAATGGCTTTGTCACAAATGGTTCGATTTAAAAGCTGGCTGCGTTAGCTATTGGCCAGTTTATTTCCAGCGCTTAGCAGCGCTTAGCAGCGCTCTCAGCAATCGCCAGAGTCACAAACGGAGTATACCACGCACTTTTGCTCTAATTACGTGCACCGCAAGTGAATTTTATGCACAAAACCATTCAAACCGTATTTCGTGTACTTGGATAAATTGTTGTTGTCGCATATAAGCGTTGCTATGGCTTTGCGTTGAAAATTGCCATTCCATTGAAAGTACCTTTACAAAGGCAACAAATTGACACAATTAACAAAAAGCGACAAAATCATTAAAACAACAACAAAGTAACCACGTATACATTTGCAGTTAGTAACGAACTTCGCATTCATTAAAAAATATACGCACATAAAAGTATACATTAAGTTGCAATGTGAAACAGCGCATGCTTTTCTTCAAATTAATATTCTGCATGATTTTCGGTTGCTAGAAATTCAACTTGTCTCATGTGGGCAAACGACTTGTAACACAAAAGACATAAATTTGAGCAAATTAGTTTACTATTTAAAGAAGTTGTCGTGAGTTAAATGGAATTTCAAGTATGCTTCTAAGTCAAGTTTTTCTTTTCTCAAATGAAAGACGCACATCCTGAAAAGCACCTTACGATAGGTATCTGCTCACTTGCCATCCTTTTCATCGAGTTAGACCCTTAAAAAAATAAAAAAATAAAATTTAGGTTAGTTAATTTAATTCACGTTAGTTAACTCTACTCCTTTTAAATTGTTTTTTAAATTTTTAAATTAACCGATTTTTTTTTTTAATATTTCATTCTATTCATTAAGATTAGAGAGCACTTTTAAGAGCTCATTTTCTAGTCTTGAGCAAGCAAGCAAATTCGAAGCCAATTGCTTACGAGTAGACTAAAACAAATATGTATGTGTGCGTAAAATGTGATTTCTTTAAACAGCTTGATATTGGAGTCTATCTTCGCAGGAGAATTTTTATTTAGTTTCAACTTATTTGCATAGCGATTATAATGTTTAAAATTTATTCTGTTATTTTATAAAACGATTTCGAATGACTATGTCTACAAGAAAATATAACTGAACTAGTCATACTTGATATTCATAAATTAAATGGATATTTTATAAAAAATTATTAAGAAGTATACTTATACCTAGCATTTGCAAAACGAACTTGTTTCGGAAGACATGGCACAACCAGTTCAACCACAAGATGCCAAGTATGGCCACTGCATTTTGTATCCAACGATAATTTATGATTTGTGACGTTTGAATATAAAAAAGTAAGAAATAAGGAAGACAATTGTCAGAATGGGGCCAAAAATTAGATATTATTTCGAACTTTCCACTTAGGTATTTTAAAAATATAATATTTGAGAAAGATTTTTTATCATACGATTAAGTATTTAGGTCATTATGAGAACTATCTGGTTTAGAAAAAATGTTGTTGGATTACACACAAAGATGAGTTTACACATTTACAATTCTTAATGCTATGTTTTCGAATCGTTATAACTTATTACTTTATGAGACTATGTGAAACCAGTAAATATATTCTCCATTTTGATTCAATACCTTTTACCATCTCTCGAACAGGAGTTTGATTCCACGCTCATAATTTTTTTCCTTGCAGGCAAAAAACTGCTTCAAGTGGAAAAATTATCGGAACAGAGTTTTGCAAAATTATCATTGACGATCGGTCAAAACATCTTCTCCATACACATCACCTAACTTTCGCCTTGGCTGCACCGCTTTTGTACCCTTTGATAGTATAACAATAAAATATGTCGAAAATGCTGTTTTCGGTCTTCCATCTTCTATAGAACACCAAACAAGCCTTACTGTATCATCTTTTCAACCGATTAAGCGGTTAAGTTTGATCAGCTGCTCTAGCTAAAACGAAATTATTTAGTGAACGATCCTATAAGTTTTACTGATTATCTTTTAAGGATCATGGCTCTAAAGCTATCAGCTTGATATAAGTTCTATCAGATAGTAATCCCATTATTTTTTCCATTTAGTCCTCAACAATTTTTGGGAATTTGTTATTTAAGTATAAAACATGTATCAGAAGATGTTTCTATTAAAATAACAAGAAAATAAAAACTTTATATGTCGAAATAAACAAAACCAATAGTTTATATAAGAATTCTAACTTTATATATTTATAATCGTGCGCAAATTAGGTGATGCACTGTCTACCACTCTCATTAACATACACGCCCATAAGCCAGAAAGATGATTGAATTCCACAGCTGCCTTTCATTCGCAAACGTAAAACGTTAACTGAAAACAAAACGCTTTTATGAACAGCTATTTATTGCATTCATTCCCTTTCTCTCGCCTTCCAGCATGACTGCATTATCGAGTGCTTTCTGTTGATGGTAAGAAGTAGCAGTAGTAGTAACACCTTCTTCACCAACTCGCATTCTTTATAGAACCACTCGCCGTTTGATCAATATTCCGAGGCGCATCTGCTCGACAAGACTGTTACAATTCTCATGCCACAGTGTCGCTCAATGCGCGCCAGCAATCAAAAGACTCAAGCACCAAACTAGTGTAGCCTGTGCACAATTCTGCACGTAATTTGTTATTTTTAGCTTTTGTAGTACTGGCCATTTTTGTCGCTTATATAATAAGAAAAAATGAAAAAATATCGAGTTCAATAACCCAAAATCGACGCCTGATTATGTGGTGGTCATAATTTGTGTAATTAAATGCGTTTATGCCTGGACAGCTGGCAAGTTACCACTAACGGGTATTGGTTGCTGCTGCCTACTTTGCGGCGTCTTTTACATGTTGTTGGTTTCTATACATATTGGCTTTTACATTTGTCATTTCTGTTTACTTGGCTTCTAATTGTTGCAGTTACTTTTTTCCTTTGCTCTTTGCATACTTCGTTTATTTGTGTGTGGGTGTTTTTAATGTAGAACAGGTAATGATTCTTGCTTTCGTACACATTTTGGGCCAAAACTGCCAATTTGTGTAAGTAAATATTTGTGTTTCGCAAATGAGCCCAACCGAGATGAAATATGACCCCAATACATATTTACATTCCTCTTTTGGTTATAGAACTTTCATTTGCCATTAAGAAGTTAGTTTGAAGTTTGAGTTTTATATTTTTATGTACCATAAATGCAAATATGTATATGTTGACGATTAAATTAATTACAAATGTATGACAATTAATCGAAAACTAAAAGCGTTTCACAAAGTTTATATAAGTATTCATGTTATTCGTTCCAGTGACTCAGTTACTTCTCCTTATTTTCAGATATTTTGTGATTTTATTTACTCTCTCGAAAGACTGAAAAGCTACGGCTTTCAAAAACGGCCACAAAATACTGCCACCACGCAAACGTAGTTCACAACAACAAAGTGTTAACAAAATGATTTCGCGTCGAAAAATTATATCGCGTTCCCTCGACAATCTAGATATGATACCAAATATCGAAGAGGAAGAGGATGTATGGTATAACAAGGAGAAACTCTTTAGGGTAAGAATAAAATTTTTAAAATTCAACTGTTAATTTTTGCCCAATTTTTTGGTGTTTTCAACTGATCAAATCTTTTAAATAGTGGTTATAGCTTCAAGTATTAATTATTTGTATTATTCAGGCTACCAAATACATACAATTCCATATCCAGATTAATCATTATTCTCATATAACAGTATTCTTCAAAACTGCAAAAAATTGTGATCATTTTGTAAAAAAATTAAATTAATGAATTTTAAATACCCAGGAGTGGCGTTGTCTTTATGTTTTGGCAATTTTTCAAATATTTTGAAAAATTTTCTTTTTAAATCCACTCATTCAGGACCACATCAACGAAGTGCTTAGCAAATGGGAACAAATCGATGATGAGATTTGGGCGAAGGTAATAGTATTCGAAAAGAACCGACGAGTGGCCAAAGCGTATGCCAGATCTTCAGTTATCACCATAAACGGAGGGAAAAACGGCTTTGACGGTGTGAGGTCAGTATTTTAATAGAAAATTGCAATCAATAAACTAAAGATAATAGTTTTTACTGAAATGTCTTTTTACCAGAATTGGATTAAGTGGTTTTGAAAACCCTATGCGTGATGCGGATACAAAACTTGTCAAAAAGTCTGTTGGTGAAGGTTTCAAAATTAAAATGGACGATATTGGAAACATACTAATCAAACGTTATGGCAAGAGTAATGTCTTTGTGCACAATACCTCAATGGTCAATGAGGAGACAGTTATTGGTGGCGATATACTTCAAATGCCTAACATGGGCCTGACGCCAGGCACATCTGCGAAGGTAAGTAAACGGCGCAAAATCGAAAAATGTATTTCTAAGAGCTATAATTATTTTTACAGCTGTTTGACATGCGTAAATATACGACTAACATAAATCGAGAGTTCTCACGTTCATATCCAGAGAGCAGACGTCTGGAACGTCAATGCTTGTCGGCCATATCATTAGTCAAATCGAACAATAATCTAATCAATAATCCGCTTTGGATTCTGGTCATAAATATAGTCGCAATTGATATGCTGAAGAATCGCCTACAAGCACTGCCTAAATCGGTGGATGCGGTGGGTTCGCGTGTGCCAATAGCGGGAAGTGAAGATCCGTATTCGACCATTGAGAGTCAGGTCGGCCTTATTTATCCCACGCCTGCTGCCTCCGATGACTCAAATAATTCAAATAATTCGAATAATTCAAGCCAATCGAGCAAAGGACGCCGCAGTGTTTTCAACACAGGATTCCTTGATGACAGTCCATATGTGCCAAAGGTAATTTCAAAAAATATTTACACATACCAATTAGTAGAGTTGAATGTTGTGCGTTTTGAGATTGGCGGCATTTATTACACTAATATTAGGTGACCCGATATCGCCCAAAGTACCGTCAACTTTGTCCTCAAACTGCTCGAGCGTTTCTGGTTAGTTGGTAGAAACCCATGTTTTATCATACCCCTGCAGAAAATAATCTATAGGCGTTAAATCGCATGATCTTAATTGTCAATTGACTGGGACATTTCTCCAAACTTTACACGTAATATGTCTATGTTTAGGTGTGAAACATTCTTCCATCCAATTTTATAGGATGCAATTCCGTTAAATAAACTCAATGATTTGACTCACCCCAATAGCGTCTTTTTAAATCCATTTACATATTTTAAGAATAAATTATCCATTTTCACTGTCGTGTTCCAAATTAATTATCTTCTCCAAAGCTGCTTTGGCTTTGCATCCGACTTTATGCTTAAGGACATGGAATTTTTTCTAGGTGTTAGCAAGTAGGAATCGAACATGTACGTAAAACTCAGCTTAAAACAAATGTTTCGGTATTTGTCGAGTTTTTAAAAAATGTAATATTTTTTACCGAAAAATTGGCATTAAATTGTTTAAAAAAATTGCAGCAATAAGAAATAATCTTACGCAGTTTACTATCTAATGTTACGGTGAGGTCAAATTTATAATTGTGATATTGCAGCAAATTTGCCTATGAAGTTTCATTTTTCAATAATAAATTTATTACCCAAACATGCACTTTAACCCAAATCGATTTTTGAAAACTCTAGACTAACCTTACGACTACTTTAAAGTTGAAAGCCCTTAGAAATAGGCCGAAAATCACTCTTAGAAGACTCGCAAATTTGGAAAATTTAACACTTTAACTACAATTGATAAGTTTAGATAACTCCCATTTGAAATTTTATTTGGATAAATGTTCCTAACTTTTACCATTACCTAAATAAAAATTGCTAAAGTTATTTTCGGGCGTATCTGGGTTGCACTTAGTTGGTTTTGAATGTGAGTTGCAAGGCAATGAATACAATTTTTTTTTTTAATCAATTATTTCATGTATTGTATTTTCGGCATACTCCAACTACACTCTCGACCCGCCCGGGCACACACACATACACATACATATATAACTTTACTGCACATGCACACATACATACACAGTATAAAGTTGCATATTGGGAAATCAAAAATGTACTCTCCGGTTAACGTCAAGATTTGATAACCACAACTAACGCTAACAACAACCCCGCCTAGAAAAAGGTGAAAGCTCACTCCTCTTCCTTATTCTTCATACGTATGTCTTATTAAATTAGCTCTCGACTTTCGTTGCAGCCCGATTATGAAGTCTACAACCAATCAGTGCCAATGCTCTCGTCGAAGCAGAAGAGCAAATGTGAATTACGTAAGAAACAAGATGATCCTTACTACTGCGGCTTACTTGCCCGCATACCGAATTTTATTAAATCTTCAAAAAAGACGCCCAATAAGAAGGAGGCGAAAATATCGCGGAAAATTTCAGCTTCGCAACAACAAATTGTAGAACCACAGCCAGCACAACCGCTGCCCATTGCCACATTCCACCAGTATCCGGCTCACCAGCCACCATATTACCCATACAAACTACTGCATGCGCGACATCATAGACTCTCCCAATCGCAGCTGTCATTGTGGGATGCGCGCAGCCTGATTAGCGCACATGAATAGTAGTGGTAAGGTGGCTCGACACGGACGCATGGGATTATGGCAAATAAAACTAAATAGTGTGCGTCATTAAAACGTTAATCAAAGGCATTTTTTGTAAAGATGCATGTGATTTCTTCCTTTATCAATAAACTTAATTGAATATGTAGTTGTAGTAATAAAATATTACTTTCTGCGCCAGAACCTCGATGCAGACCGTGAATTTAAAACGGTAATTACGAAGTGATCACTTGTTTGCAGTCCATTATTTTGATTGTATGAATGTATGTGTGTATACACACAATATTAGTAAATATTACAATTTTATTTATTTATAAGAAACATTTTAGTGAACCTGCTTCGTGTAAGTGTAGCACTATTGCGATATTGCCATAATTGTTTGATTTTTTGTAGCCGCGGACATATCAAACCTACTTAGATACATACAGATAGCATATGTACGGTTTTTTCTAAAATGAAGACTGAAATATGTCCTAGAAATATTCACACTATAAATACTACGCAAAAATCACTTTTTTACGTATGAAACAAATTAATATGTAATTACATAATGAAAATTAAAATCTTCGTAATCAGAAAATTATTTAACATACATAAGTGTGTGGTGTGAAAATCTATCAAAGTAATGAATATTTATGTTTAAGTTAATGCTCGTAGTATATCATTTAAGTATAGCACGTACTAGATGGCATACTTATGAATAAGCCTAAAAAATGTCATTTTAAGTGTACGTTGTAATTTAATTTTAATTGCATTGTATATATGGATTATTCCAATCCAAATTTTAAATTCATATTTCAAGCAATTTGATAAGACCAATTGTAATAAATATTAAACATAATACTCCATACGAATTTCACAAATATTAAATTTTTATTTGATTTACAAAAAAAGCATATGAACTTTAAATAAAAAAAATCCTGGAAATAAAGTCCAAAAATGGAATATTCATTTAATACGTAATATCCGAATTAAACGCGTTTCTTCGGCTATGACAATGAAAACAAGCAATAAAGTGTTACGATTAGGGGCAGCCGAGTATTATGCTTTATTCCTCCGCTATAATCGTTATTCTTGGTACACATCTTCCTTGGCAAAAAAGTAAGAACGATTTCGTAGATGGGCATAATGGGATAACTGCCACCCCCACAAACCAACATTAAATGTAAACTTAAGTGCCATAACTTGGTACTAAATTAAGATATAGATTAAGATAGATGTATAACTGTAATTTGGCGCAGAAGATCGCAGTGGACATCTGTGGTCAAAACATTTCAAAAATGCGCGTGGGCACGCCCTCTAATAAGCTTAATTTGATGAGCGTAAATGTTATAAAAACTCCTATCGACAGTGTGAAAATGGATGAAATCGGAAGTTAACCGCTCTCACTCCCCATATAACCAAAGATTGTCCAAGTCCAACCAAAATTGTTAAGCCCTCTGGGTACCTAATATGTGGACCCTAGTACCTATAGTTTAATTCATGAGATATATAATCGAAATTCAGAGAGAATTCTTTCCTGACAATAGTGTGTATTCTGTGTATTAAAAAATAGTAGTATTCTGTGTATTAAAAAATGGGTTTAATCGGGTCAATACTTCTCTGAGCCCTTATGTACCTAATATAAAGATTTTCGAACTTCCAGGTGACTTTATGCTGGATATATCCGCCAATATTTGAGATACGATAAGAGTATGTATCCTCCCTATAACTGAAATCAGAATTTTCGAATTTGGGGTACCTTATTGAAACCCAATGAACATTCTTTTAATTTGTGAAATGATAATAGTTAAGGGGGTATTCTACTCTATAAATCAAATTTTGGGCAGTTTTTTAATTTTATTTCAAAAAATTCAAGCATATTTTTACTATCCATTTTTTATGGTGTTTTTATTGATATCTTAAGAATACAGAAAAAAAGAATTACAAAAAAATATTAAAAATTAAAATAATTAGATGGGAGGGAGACAGGTGTAAAAAAATGGCGCATCCTGGTGACATTGATCCTGACTCTCCTGGTGGTCTGAAAAAAAAAATCAMAAGAAATTCTTAATCAGTAAGGATGCTGTTATAGTCCCTATTTCAGGGAACACGAAACAATTTTTTTTTTAAATGGCGACTGCCTGAAAATAAAAATCATTTTTTACGCTTTTTTTGAAATTCCTGAATTTTTTTAAAATATTAAAGATTATATAAAGATAAAGGATAAAGGATTATATAAAGAAGGTTCACACACAATTTCAAGTAAATCGGTTGTATAGAACTTGAGATAATGCCGGTACCGTGTAAAAAAAGTAGTTTCGAGAAAGACGCGTTTAAAAAAGTGAGTCTACCTACCTACCGGGCTAGGTACTGCGTCACTAAAGTAACTATAGCTCTTAAAATAATTTTAATTTTTAAAAATCCTTCGGAGGATATGTTCCTAATGGTCTAAATTTTAAATATATGAAAAAAAAATGGAATTTTTCAAAACTCTAGAGTAGAATACCCCCTTAATGGATAACATCGGGTCGATACTCCCGTATACCATATATAATGATTTTCGTTTTTCTAACAAATCTTATGTATTTCGGTCAGTGTATGAATTATATAGAGTACCTGTATATATAAAATTGCTGGGATTCCGATAGAGTATAAAATGTTCGCATGCACCCGAACTTAATCCTGAAAACTAACAAAATGGCGTAATTTTGAAAAAAAATCGTTTTTTAGGTAAAAAAATGGTCCTTTTAAAAAATATTTAGTTTTAATTTTTCGATCGGTTATGACGCCATATTCGGTAGCTTATAAGCAAATAGCAAATAAAAAACTTTTTTTTTAAGTGTCACACTGGTATAGCCCCTTAAAAAAACCATTAGTGTTTGGCAATCACGATCGAGTAAACGGTATGGCTGGCTTCGGTTCCAATCGTATCATGACAGTTCATAGCATTGCGACGATTGTTTGAATTGATGTGAAACTTTGGGTAAACTATAAGTAAATCTACGAGTAATTTCAATTTTCAGCTGGACTGAATTTAATAGTGTGTGGCAAAAAATGTATGTATCAGCTTTGAAAATGTGCGCATGTTACAAATTTTCGATGCGTAAACAATGGAAATTCCATAGCACGTACATACATACATTTCTTGTCTCGGACGGAGAGTTCTGTTCTGTATAATTTGGGCCCGGACGGAGTATTCTATTCTATAGAATTTGGGCTCTCTAGCTGGGCTCTAAGCTACCGGGGGGGTCGGCAGGTCGCGGATAGCCGAACGGCCTGTAGTAGCAGGTCAGTTGCATCCGCTGAAGCTCCTGTGACTGTGGCGAATCGACACCGCCTCATAGAAATACGTGTCCCGCTCATCATCATTCATGTGCATGATGAACAATAAAAATCCGGGCGCGACGGACCCACAATGGGCGGCTTGCTGGTCAGCGTCTGCTCACCATGTTAGGTGCGGCTGTCATCAAAACATGACCGGTACACACCGCGGCGCACTGGGAGTCCCTCAAAGTGTCAACAGCGATTTCTCTACTGGCGAGATGGAGAGGGTGATGAGAGCATGCTCTGCCGATGTGTCTGCTGTTTCGTGTATCAGGAACCAGCACCTTCGGGCCCGGGTCAAGGAGTGTTTGGACGCAGGAGTAGTAGCCTACGTTGCTCCGGGCGAGCGCCGGTCCGTCCGTGTTTTCCGGGACTGGTAAAGCGAAGGACAGGCCTCAGGGAACTGGGGTAGGGGCAGTGTYYCCGAGGGTACACCCGTTCCTGTTTATTTCGGCCCGCCCCCCTGCACACGATGCGCTGGCAAAACAAACATATGGAGAATAAACCGAGAAACACCAACAACAACAGCAGGAACATTTTTAGGATTATAGGAGGCAGCAGCACTGGGAGCGTGAGCGATGATGGTAATAAAGTGCAAAACTTCCCGATTAAAAACCTTGGTGTTGACATACCTTTGAGAGCGAGGTCATCACCACCAGGGTTGGGCGACACCACTCCCCTGGCAAAAGCGATGTAACCTCGTGGAGACTGTATGGCTAAACTAGGGGAAGCGATTAAGAAGTTGATCAAAATAATGAACCCACCACAGCGGTCTATCAACATCACCATGAGAGATCTTCTCGGTGTGATAGCAAAGTTGCACGCAAGTGCTCAGGAGGAGCACATGGCAAATAGGGAAGCACGACGTAATTTTCTAGTGATGACAACCAACACAGAGAATACACCCAAGAGGCCTCGAGACGAAATACAGCCAAAACGAAGAACACCGCCGAAGAAAAATAAAACTTGCCATAAGGAATGGTCTAACAATATGGAAGTTCCCCTGAGCAAGGAAGCAAAGTGCGACATCTCAGTCACAAGCAAGGAGAAAGAAATGGCGAAACAAGATAGCTGGATCACGGTTAAACTTAAGCAACTAAGGAAGACACTACCTAAACCACCACCCCGACCCGATGCAATAGTAATGGAAAAAACCGGGGACATGTCATATAGCGACATCCTCAGGACTGTCAAAAAGAATGATAAAAATTAGGGGAAATGTGACCAAGATAAGAAAGACGGCCAAAGGCCAAATTCTGTTAGAGCTGAAGGAGGCCCAGATGAAGAGCACGGGGGTCTTCAAGACCGAAATAAGTAAAGTGTTGGGAGAAAATGCGCAAATAAAAGCACTCACAAGGTTCTTGTAGAAATACGTGATCTTGATGAAATCACAACGAAAGAGGACATTACTGAGGCAATACGCCTACAAGTAAACGAGTTGAGCAACTTTGATATAAACTCGATTAAGAGCACCAGAATGGCATACCTAGGAACCCAAACTGCCGTAGTAAGTCTACCCGCCTTGGAAGCAAGGGTACTTCTTAATGCACACAAGTTTAAAATAGGCTGGGTAATGTGCAGAATAAGGGCGAAGCAAAACCTCAGAAGGTGTTTCAGATGCCTTGAATACGGACATATGGCGAAAGCATGTAACAACCCAGCTGACAGGAGCGAGTGCTGTGTCAAGTGTGGAGAAACTGGACACTTCGCGAAGTCATGTAATAAAAACCCGTCATGCAGTGCATGTAAGAAAAAGGACAGGGAAAACATTGACCACCAAATAGGAAGCAAAAAGTGTCCTCTCTATCAAGACGCGTGTAAAAACATCAAAAAATGAGAGTCATGCAACTCAATCTATACCACTGTGAGGCTGCACAAGAGCTTCTTAAGCAGACGGTTTTCGAGGAAAAGATCGATGTAGCTATACTTTGCTAACAGTACAAAAATATAAGCGGCGCGACATGGATCTCTGACACCACAAACAAAGCTGCCATATGGGCATGTAGAGGGGAAATGTTTCAGGACAAACCGCTATTAGGCAAATCTTTTTACACACGAGCGAAAATCTGTGGATCAATTTTTTGTCAGAGAAATTCTGTCTACTACAAGAAACGTGATAGCAGGCGATTTTAATGCATGGGCCATGTAGTGGGGTAGCATCTGCACAAATAGGCGTGGAGATACTCTGCTAAAGGCCTTCTCGTCGTTATATATGGTGTTACTAAATACCGGAAATCAAAATACGTTCGAGAAGAACGGTCGGGGATCGGCCATTGACATAACCTTCGATAGCAGTTCCTAGCAAGGACAACAAGGTGGCAGGTGTGCGACATATATACACACAGTGACCATCATGCTATTATGTTCGAAATCGAACACTCGGTGCAAAATCGMAGGAATATGTCCACTAAGAAAGTACAGAGAAAAGGATGGAAGATGGAAACCGCGGACGCTGAACTCTTCAAACTCATGTTAGATGGTCATCTAACATTTGAGGAAGACATAAATCGACAGGCTTAGACATTAGTGCGCCACCTCATTAAAGCATGCGACGCTTCTATGAGTAGAAAGAAAAATGGCGCTCCTAGGAAGCCTGTTTACAGATCAACACATTAAGGAGGGAATGCCACAACGCGAGGAGCAGGTGTCAAAGGAGTCGAGGATTTGCAGAGCATACGCAACTACGCGAATTATTTAAAAGAAAACGTAGCGATCTCAAAAAAGCAATCAAAATAAGTAAATCCTACTGTTTTAAAGAACTCTGCGGAAGAATCGACGAAAACCCATGGGGTGATGCTTACAAGCTGGTAATGACTAAGATAGGAGGTGGCAAAAGGAAGAGCACCGACGTGCCCAGAGCTCCTGAAAACCATAGTGGAGACTCTATTCTCCTGCTAGAACCTGCTGAAACGGAATGGACAATAGTCACTGATGTGGAGTTAATAAAAACGGCAGAGAGATTTGGCAATGCTAAAACACCAGGTGTGGATGGTATCCCAAATAAGGCTTTAAAGATTGCTATTAAACACAATTCGAAACCCTTTGCTGAATTGTATACGCGGTGCTTACAAAAAGGTGTCTTCCCGAAAATCTGGAAAAAGCAGAGCCTGCTCCTGTTGCAGAAGTCAAATAAACTAGCACGAGATCCCAACTCATATCGTATCATGCTGGATACGATCGGCAAGATACTAGAGCGGATAATCTGTGCACGAATAGAGCTTCATCTAGAAAAGGAAGGAGAGAAAGGTCAGTCTGACAACCATCACTGATGCGATTAAAAAGCTTACTCACTTAGCTAACAAGGCAATAGAGGGTAAAAGTTGGATGTATGGTACTAAGGAATACTGTGCAGTAGTCACGTTTGACATTAAAAATGCGCTCAATTCGGAATACTGGCCTCATATTATAAGAGCACTAGAACGTAGCGAAACCCCTGCTTACTTGGTTAGGATCATATCCAGCTGCTTGTCTGACCGGTTGTTACTGTACGATAGCGATGACGGACAAAAACCATATAAGGTAACGAGCGGAGTTCCACAAGGTTCCGTGCTTGGCCCATTGTTGTGGAATGTGGTTGTACGATGGGGTGCTGCGTTTCCCTCTCCCGAAGCAGGTACAGATAATCGGATATGCGGATGATATTGCCATAACAGTAGTAGCAAAAGAACTGAGACAACTTGAGTACCTCTGCAAGCGGCGTTAACCATTAAAGAGTGGCTCACGTCAACAAAACTTCAACTCGCTGGGCAAAACACTGAAGCCGTCCTGATCACAAGCAGGAAAAAGCTCGAAGACATTAAAGTAAATATTGACGGCCACAGTATAATGACCAAAAAGGCACTAAAGTACCTAGGAGTGCTTAGTGCCATAAGGGTCACGTGTGCATTTCGTACGGTATCCCACGAAGCGGTTGGTGTTTTAGCAGGCATCATGCCACCAGATATAATGGCTATGGAACTCAAAAGAATATATGACAGATCTACAAGACTGGGTAGGCAACTAAAAGCTGAAGAGAGGAAGGAAGAGCGGCAAACAAGCCTCAATGAGTGGCAAGGACGGTGGGATGCTGCTACGACAGAGAGATGGACTCACTTAACATCTTTAATACATTTTGTTTGATATCCGAGATATTTATAATAATGCTTAGATTGATAAGCATAAAGCCAAACGTTATAAAATTGAAAATGAAATGACCTTCGGGAGCTTTATCGAAAAAAGATTCTAAAATTACGGGAGTTAGAATTTTCATTTTCCAAAAAAGATAAACTAGCAAAAAAAAAAATTTTATGTGAATACAAACTGTTTCTTCAAAGGATTTGTTCCAAAATTAATTTGAAAATATAAATATGTAGGCATATCAAATAAAAATAGTATAGTAGTGGATTAACACGTTGCCTAATATCTTAAATTATCATCAAAACTTCAAATTAAAACATACCTATAGTCTCATTAATATTGTAATTAGCAATTAAACTTTTGCAACAAGTTGATACAGAATATACTAATTTTGCTCATAACAGTTGTTTGTATCACCTACAACTAATCGAGATACATACATATATCTAGGATCCTTTCGTCCGTCTATCTGTGCAAGCGGTAATTTGTGTAAAAATTTATATAACTTGGTACACGTGTTCCTTGGATGCTAATATCCAAAATGCCAGAACAAAATAGAATTGACGATAAACTGCTAGAACCAACCAAACAGCAAAATTGGTAATTGCCAAAATGTCCGAGTGGTGATGTTTTGGTAACAATCTACCATATAAGATGTGCCGGATTGTGCAGCAGACACTTTCCTAATTAGAGGGCTGCTTAGTCAAGAGCTGTAAATAAGAAGTTATAAACTCGAGTAATAAGCGTTAAGTTGTTTGAATAAGAGGGATAAAGAGCAGGATGCACGAAGGTGGCAGGTGACATCACAAATATCAGAGATATCGGTATAGACTTCGGAAGAGGGGAAGTGGATGAATTGAAAGATCATCTAAATTAACAGGTTAGCTCAATTAGCTTATGTACATTAGTTCGTGGAGTTCAGCATGAACATTCGGAGCTTTGCTGCTTTAGCTTGTCCAAAAATTACGTTAACGGAAATCTTTTCGTATGTTCTGACGCGGAAACCTCTTGGGTGAACCAAAAAGTTAACAAAATACATAATGCAGTAAAAAGTCAATGAAGCAATCGTTAAGCTAAAGCGAGCCAGCCGAAGTGGCACGCACTGACTGTGATTACGGGCGTGTCTTATTTCATAATAAGATTTGATCTAGTTAATAAAGATCGCTAGCTGGGGCAAAGCTCCGTACTGCAATTCGACAAGGTAAAGTAACATATGAATCCAGCCGTGTTACACAACTATGTATATATTGGGGGATATTGTCGACGAAATCATAATAGACTGCCTAGCAAATCAAGCATGAACAACATGATAATGCTACTTATGTTCAGTAATGATAAGAAGAACAACGTTAAAAGAGTGATAATAATAGAGAGTCAGCAGATTTCACCAAAAAAAACCAGAGCGAAATTATTGTGTAACTCAGGGGAAATTACTAGCGTTAGTGAAATACATTAAGCATTTGTATACGGACCCGAAATTTTTTATCCGGTGACTATCGACTCGGCAGAATTCTGCCACTACAACAACAGCAACAAGATGCACAATTCTCGGGATCAGGAGCCCGAAATCGTAGTGATTGTATTCATCAACAATTAGGTGTCGAGATGTGATGTTCTAATAGAATTACATTCTGACCAAGGAAAGAGTTTTGATTCAGCTCTAATTCAGGAGATGTGCCAAAAAATGTTACCGGAAAACGCGTACAACTGCACCCGCAGTCCGATGGCAAGGTAGAACTTTCAATCGAAATCGAAAGGTTTGGAAAAACACTTGAGGAAGGTTGTGGGGAAACATAAAACAACGAAACAGACTCCAGCAAAAGGAATTTTTGGTAATGAAATTCGGTTACCCACTGATTTGAAGTATCAAGAAGACGAGATGAGGGATATTCATAGTATGTACCTTATATGCTGTATTAACACAGCGCACCAAAAGTATGTGCGATAAAATGAAACCAGGCGAAATCACTATATTGTGGATGTGGACTCATTTCATTTACTGTGTACTATTACTTTCACAAACAGTGTAAAATTTATTTTAATTATATGCCTTTCACACAAGGAAACAAAAAATATTACTGAATAATAAATAAAATAGTAAAAAAAATCTTGCCGCATAAATAGGGTAAGATTTTTTTTACTTTATGCTTTTCAACATTTATTCCACTAACAGGATAATTTACTCAAAAAAGAATTCTAATTGCCATGCCACCAAATAAATAAAAAATGGTCAAGCCTTCATTTACATATATTACATTAACCGTGCGATTCTGTACTTTGATACAGTATCAAGTCTCTAGATTTGATAGAGACAATTTTTGAGACTTGAGACGATTTTGCTATTCTGTAAGTGACAGTCCCAAAATCTATTACACTTAATAATTCAGAGATGCTTAGATGTGTATAAGAGACAGGAAAAGGATGGAAGATGGAAACCGCGGACGCTGA
>NW_017536174.1:138906-154826 GCF_001853355.1 Bactrocera latifrons | reverse complement strand
GAGTATATTCAAAATGGCAGACAAGAGTTCTTTTTGGTTTTGTGACTTGCTAACTACCAGGTCTCAAATTTGAGGCAATATTTTGAGGCTAAAGCTAGAGACTGTTTAGTGAATAGTAACTAGTCACAAATTGAGATTTTACTACAAAATGTCTCAAATAGAGATTAGAGACTGCTTACAGAATCCCGCTATAAGTCCAAAAGAATGTGCTCTGTTGTATTTTTTAATATTACTGTTGAGTTTTTGTAGGTGATCGTTAAAAGATATTTTGTATGTGACAAAGCAACGCTGATGCTTTCACCAGTTTCCAAACGTTCCCTTTGTGAATTTGTAGGTTGCAATCCACATTCCATTACAACTGAATGTCACTTTCAAAATTTTCAAGGAATTGAACTGGTGATTTAAAGTAGGATTATTTCCATAGAAGTTGATAGATTTATTTAAGTCAATAACGACAATAAATTTGGCGCATATGCATATTGGTTAGTAAGATTTAAAATTTTTTGGAAATGGATAAATTTGTTACTCGAATGCCATCTTGGCAAACGGTAACCTACACAAGTACGCTAAATCGATCCAGAAATAAAGAGCCCCAGGATATAAATAAAGTTGTGAAAAAGAAGCCATTGCGTGAAAGCCAACTACAAAAAATCGGAATCGATTTAAGTCCATCCTTGCAGAATAATCGGCGATTAAGCATACGAGACGAACATTTATTGAAAATATTTGCCAGCAAACCTGATCAGCCATTAATGCCGTCAAAAGAAAATAGTGCATTGAGCAGTAGTTCGGATTGTTCTTTTGTGCGTTTTAATGACATAGCACACCCTCCTATTGACAATAATCAATTATTGTTTGTGGAAAAACACAACTTGCGTAAGTACACCGCACCGAAAATAGAAGCAATGACTTTGTTTTCAATATTTTGAAAATTAAGACTGTCAAATATATTTTTCACACAAAAAAAAATCTCACAAAAAGCTATAAAACTAAATTTCATGTGTACTAAATTATTTATAATAAATGGTAAGCGAGTTCCAAGAGGTTGTTGCCTTTTACGTTATCTGTGATGTGAGGTTTTCAATGGGTAGCACTGCTAAAATTTCGCGCTGTCATTTTCTGACATTGCGAATGATAACAAAATGAAAAGAAAATGTGAAGAAATATTTTAAGTTCCTTAGTTTGTTGATCTCATTTAGTGTTTGTAATATAAATTTATCCTTTCTTTTGTTTCCTGCGCCCACTCTTCAACATGCGCATGCGTATTATCGCATTTCAAAACAACCCACAGGCGAATTGAGCGACTATGTGAGCAGTCCTGATGCTATGCCTCAACGAGAAAAGCTCCTTATTTCCCAATCGCCACCAGAAACTTTTAATGAAGTAATTTATGGAGATATCGAAAACAATCCCGTAGAAATTGCAGTTGGTTCTCCTATCTCAAATATTGAACACATAACTAAAACGCAAATAACCAGAAATAACACAAAAGAAACCTCTAAACAAATAACATTTAGTAAAAATCCTCAAATGGCACGCATACATCGTGATCTCAACAGTCCTTCAGCATCATTGCGTGTCCGCGCGATCAGAGCTTTAAAGTAAATAATTTGTGAAAGAAATTGATTATATGTAATTTGAACGTTTTTTTTTTATCATTAGAAATCCTGTAAATCATGGTTACACAAACTTTGATATCCCACATGAAGAACAAAACATTATAAGCTTAGAAGAATACCATCCTTCTCCACCACCATCAATAGAGGAACTCATGCGCGACATTATAGTGTATGTTGAAGTGCGTACTGGCGAAGATAATCGATCAGAAGGAGTGAAGAAGGTTATTTCACAACTAGGTGCACGCGTAAATGACAAATTACTAAGGTATTCAAAGTTAATTTACTTATGATTTTTCAGTTATTATAAAGTATCAATATTTTCAGAGATACAACACATGTGATATTTAAAGATGGTTTGCTGTCCACGTACAAAAAAGCGAAAAACTGGAACATACCAGTTGTTTCGATTTTGTGGGTTGAAGCTTGCAAAAAAAAACGGATGATATGCGATCCAAATGAGTTTCCAATATCAAATATAGATCGCTATGAAAACCCTGAACTCTACGAAAAAATGAAGGTAAGTCGATGTTTATTTCTTGAAGTACTAAATGCAAATAATTTATAATTTCTGTGAAGAAGATATGAGGAATAATAAGTCGTATAAATGCAAACCGGTTTACTAGAAATATTTAAATGAATTAGTTGTCAGAAATGTGTCGATGCTACTGGTTTCGACTTATGTGTAATTGCTTTTAAATGTAATGAGAGACTTGAAATGCTGTAATATTGGATTAACTTGAAAAACGCCACCATGCACTTAAAACAAGTTGACTATGCTACAAACATACTATTTCTCTCTGTGGCAGAATTTATTATAATAATGCTTCACAAAAATTATTTATGGCTCTTCGATTCGGATGTTTCAAATGGATTAACTCCCTTGCCTTGATGTAAATAATAGCTACAAATGAAGTGTTGTTGTTGTTGTAGCGGCAGAATCCTACCTAGTTGACAGTCCTAAACCCGATAATAAATGGGTTAATTCCGGGTACGTAGGCTCGACTGTGGTGGGAAGTGTTATAATACAAGGCTTTAAATTTAAAAGCTTGAAATGCAATTCCCATAAGGAGAGAAGTGAATTTTCCATAACAATATCACCTAACGACAATGAGAGATCCCAAATAGAAAATGTATGTTGAATAATATAAGTGGTTGCATAGTTTACTGATTGCATTAAAATATTTTATTGAGAAGCAATTACATGTCACATGTACATTCATGGAAATAAAGATAGTATCGTGAAGTAATAACGTATAATCCACTCAATTTCCTGAAACTAGAAGTATTAAATTAATTATTTGCATGGAATATTATGAGATTTCAAGTATTTGCAACTTTATGAGCTACTAGCTTGTTCTCACGAACACATTTAAAATGAATTCGGCAAAAGAAAACTCGTTAAATTTAAATCTTCGAAATGAAGAAATATAAAACTTTACCACAAAATACTGATTAATGATTAAGAGTTGTCATCGACGTCTTCTAACCAAGGGGTGTAGGGAAATTGAGATTCTTGTTGTATGCAGGAAGGGATACTTTTTAAGCAAAAGTTGCAGCCGTTTCAAAAGCGGATGTTTTAACATCCGGATCGTCTTATACAGGCATAGTGTTATGAAGGTGTAAATGGCGTAGATTGTATATTTGTAGAATACATCACTTGGTGTTTGCAACTGTATTTTTTTTCCAGAAAGTTAGTGAAATTTATTGTAATAAAAATTCTTTAAATAATATTTCATTTTTTTTTTTGCTTCGTCCAAAATTTAGCACTTAACAACACTATTATACTCTTTGGACCAAGTTACTAAGGTATAACAACACTCCTGTTATATCAGTTATTATTGTAACAGTTGCAGTACAACATTCCTGTTATCATGTTAACAATATGTTAACATAAAAATATATGTAAATCTTTATTGGATAGTAGTAAGGACCCAATAACAACAATCATAAACGAAATAATAGTCATTGTACTTATATTTTAACTTTTAAACGATCAACTCTTGAATAATATCATTTAGACGTAATTCATATCTTTATCTAAAAAAAATCTAATGTATTTATAAAAAATTATACAAAATGAAGAATTGAGGAATCCCAAAACAATGAAAGAAAGAAAACTTTAAACAGACTTGCAAATGAGATATGTGCAAGCAGGATTAAATAGAGCTTGTGTAGTTTATTTGCCTTTTTGAAGATAACTCAGTGCACGTATCTGCCTTTATCTGTGTACATCACAAATTATCGTGACATTTTAAATTTATCAGAATTTAATTTAGCTATCTTAATTGTTGTTGTTGTATGTAGCTAATTACTTGCGTATAGTAACTGTTGAAAATAAACGTTGATTGATTACCAACGTCTTGTTTGGCTTCCAGCGGAAATTGTTTACCACAATATTTCATCGCTACTGTGTATACATATAAACTATTTGCACTCACAAATAAGTATGCCACCTTCACTTTAGGTCAATATATATGTATATATTTTTCTTCACTAAATTACTTAGTTTTTTCTCTGGTCAAAACATAAAACATACTTAGAAACTAATTAAATTATACTGTATCTAACAAATATTATTTTAATGAGTTATATTAAAGTATGCCATTTAAGTAAAATGATGGTATTCGCTTTAATAACTTTTTGCGAGCCAGAAATTTCTAAAACAGTAGTGTTTACAAGAATTCTTAATTTCAGTAAATATTTACAAAAGTAATACTCAGTTGTCCGTTTTATGAGATTTTTTAAAAAGTACAAAATATTAATGCGTTAACTTTTCATGAAAATTGTGCTCGGCTATCGTACATATTTCAAACGTAATCGCAATTTTCATATTTAAGCGACTTAGCGAGCATTAAAATCACGGTACACACATGTATTTAATGTTAAAGTACATATATACAGAATTACATCAGAACACACGCATTTACATCCGTAAATAGTAATTTAAAAAATAGATGGGCTTTTGTACCAAATCAGTGTGACTGATCAAGCGATTGTTGTAGCTTTGTAAACGCAAAATATTGTACTTGTAGTTAATAATATAACAAATATAACAACGGCAGTAGTAGTAACATCAAGATAGGGTAACTTCAAGGCACATCATTATAAGGAATCCTGCTACCGTGCCCCAAGTGGCAATCGTTCCATTGCCACTGGCATGAGCTTCTGGCAATATGTCATCCGCAACAATATATATCATTGCGCCGGCTGCAAATGACAGTGCATATGGTAATATGAGATTGGCAAATGTCACTGCAACTGCACCCAAAATACCAAAAATCGGTTCCACCATACCAGACAGTTGGCCATACCACAATGCACGTGCCACGCTAAAGCCAGCTGCGTGTAAAGGCAGACTTACAGCGAGGCCCTCTGGAAAATTCTGAATTCCAATACCAATTGCCAAATTTCGAGCAGCTTCAAATGTGGAAGATTCAGTACTGCCTATTGCGCCGAAGCTGACACCGACTGCCAGACCCTCGGGAATGTTATGTACGGTTATTGCAACAACCAGTAACATAATACGTTTCCATTGCGCCACTGCGTTTTCAAGGTTACGTTGACTATCTGTTATGTATGTACGCTGAGCTTCTAATTCGGCTGCACTGTTTTTTTTGCGACGTCGTGGCTCAAGGTTGCCGTGTTGTGTACTCAAGCAATCGGAAAAACTATCCATGCTTTTTGTTACAGTTCGATCCAAAACACCTTGACTATTACGTATATCATTGATAGCAATATCAGCCTTATCCTTATTCGTTTGTGTCATCGAAATCATCATATTTGTGCTGTTGAGCCCAAGATACGACATAAGCCTATCACAACCATACACAAAGATAGCACCCAAAAGAAAACCACCAGAAACTGGCATAAAGGAGTAAACGCCATACAGATGTGAACTCTCTGCCATTTCTATGGCGGGATTTAAAAGTGACCAAAACGAAGCAGCAATCATGACACCAGCGGCGAAACCTAATGCAGCATCAAGTGACTTGCGTTGATTGCCGCGCACAAATATCACACACGCTGCACCCGCAGCTGTTAATCCCCATGTAAAAAGTGTACCCAAAAGGGCTTGCATCACCGGTCCGTACCCAGGAATCATTATGAGGTCTTGGCAAGACAAATTGTATTCAATGAGCGTTGCTTATCTATATAATGCGAAATACAAAAGTTTTTTAATTATTATTTCTCAATAGAAAAAAATGCGAAGATATACATACATATGTATTTTTCTATGAAATGCAAACGTTTGACTAATAATAGAAATATACTTACCGAGAAAAATCACACGTAAGCCAGATCACAACCTCTACTTAATGTTTACTTCCCTTGATTACTTTAGAAAATGCCACGTTCTAAGCGCTAATAGCCTTCAGAAGTAAATGCAACTTTGGGAAATCACCAAGTCGGCGTTTTTTACGATTAACCCAGTGATTTATATTGAGATTTGCCAAGAAACGTAGCAAATACTTTTTGTATCTTTCTGCCGTACTATCGAATCCATTAACGTATTTTGTGGTGCAAAAACAAAACACAGTTTGCTAATATGACCAACAAGAGCTCCACAGATTGTTGCTCCAACTTCAAGCTACAACAAATGAATACAACACAAATTGAGAGCGTTGGCGATTGTCAACTGTCAGAAGTCTGCTTGTTCTCTTGCTGCTTTTTATTTTCTGCTGCGGTCATATGCTGAAAGTGGCAGCAGATAAAACAAATATACGCATGGTTGCATTTACAAAGCAACAATTTTGTGTGCATACAATACCTATGTAACAGTAGCTATCGTCTCCTAAAGTTAAAGTGGTTTTTATTATATCATTTTTCCTTCGCCTGTAAACTTATAAAAGTGATTTTGCATTTAGGTAACGCTATGATAGTAAGTTTCAAAAGTTAAAAAAAAAATACTATAATTTTTTTTAATATTTGATTGCATGTATAACTTTAAAATTCAGCTTAAAAAAAGGGTTAAATTTTAAATTTTTCACGGCAACCCTTACACATATATGCAGCACAGCGATGAATCGAAGCAAAACAGAGTAAAACGTTACGCGTTATAACGATAAATAATTTAAATTTGATAATGTCAAGCAAAACGACTTGTGTCGCACGTACTTATATGTAAATAAATGCAAGCAAGAAGCGCTAGTTTGAATAGTACTTTTTATATCCATGGGCATGAAACAAAGTTGGCAACAGCAACAACGCCACCTTCACAAATTCTTAGGTTTAAAATATGACTATCAACATAAAGGAAAAAGTTGTTTATATACTTAATGCGTAAGGCTGTATGTATGTACATATATCTGCGTCTTTAAACTTATCTCATATAATAAGTAACACTGATTTAAATAGCTACGAGTACTTCACTACATCGCTTCCGCGGTGAGTATTAGATTTGACACTGACAAATGAATAAAATATAACTACCAGCTGGGGGGGGCCACGCCTATTGAGCCAAGAAAAAAAGTGTCTATTCATTTTTTGCATTACAAGATAATGATATGTATATATATTTCAAAAGGGATCGATTAACTCTACTAAATGTCACTATTGTCAGCCTGATAGAAAATAAAAGATTTTAAAATATTAGCTTAACTCGTTAAAAAATTAAATTTCTCGTATAAAAAACACACAATATTAGCTTAACTTGTTAAAAAACTAAATTTCTGATTTAAACAACACACATTTTTATACTCTCGCAACAAAGTTGCTAAGAAGAGTATTATAGTTTCGTTCACATAACGGTTGTTTGTAAGTCCTAAAACTAAAAGAGTCAGATATAGGGTTATATATACCAAAGTTATCAAGGTGACGAGTAGAGTTGAAATCCGGATGTCTGTCTATCCGTCAGTGTAAGCTGTAACTTGAGTAAAAATTGAGATATCTTAATGAAACGTGTCATGCGAGAGTATAAAATGTTCGGTGACACCCGAACTTAGCCCTTCCTTACTTCTTTTTAATAAATTTTTTCAACATGTTGCAACAGATATTATAATAATTGTGTTCATTGTGTCGGTTGTTAGTTATAATTTTACTAATTGTTGCTACTGAACAAGGCGCTAAGCATTTTTAATATCACAACAGAAATGCGCATTAACAGTTGCATCGCCAAGACATTGTGAAAAGAAGAAAGCGATGTAAAAATTTTACAAGGGCGTGGCACTTAAGCGTGAAATCCTATATATGTGCGGTCATAGCCGAGCTAACAACAGCGCGCCAGTCGTTTCTTTTTTCCACAAAGTGGCAATTGGAGATTCCAAGCGAAGCCAGGTCCTTTTCTTCCTGGTCTTTCCAACGGAGTGTTGGTCTTTCTCTTTTTCCCACGGCGGGTACTGCGTCCAAAACTTTCAGAGCTGGAGCTGATCAGCCAGAGTAGCCGCTGTCTTTTAATTCGCTGAACTATGTCAATATCGTCGTATAACTCGTAAAGCTCAGCGTTCCATCGAATCCGATATTCGCCGTGGCCAACGCGCAAAGGGCCGTTGTCATCGTCCGTGCCTCTGCACCATATAGAAGGACTTGAATAATGAGTTTAATTTTTGTTCGTCGACAGTAAAGTACTCTACTGTTGGCAGGAGATATTCTGTGTTGGATTTCCAGGCTGACATTGTTGTTGCTGATAATACTGATTCCAAGATAGACGAAATTATCTATGACTTCGTAGTTATGACTATGGACAGTGACGTGGGAGCCTAGTTACGATTGCGACGACTGCTTGTTTGATGATAGGAGATATTTCGTCTTGCCCTCGTTCACTACCAGACCCATTTGCTTCGCTTGCTTATCCATTCTGGGGAAAGCAGAACTAACGGCGCCAATGATATCAATATCATCAGCAAACGCCAGCAGCTGTACACTCTTGTAGAGGATGGTACCTTCTATGTTTATTTCTGCAGCTCGAATTATTTTCTCCAGAACTAAGTCGAAAAAGTCACAGGAAGGAGAGTCACCTTGTCTTAAACCTCGTTTGGTATCGAACGGCTTGGTGAGGTCCTTCGCAAACCTGACGGAACTTTTGGTGTTGCTCAACGTCAGTTTAAACAGCCGTATTAGTTTCGCAGGGATACTAAATTCTGACATCGCGGCATAAAGGCAGCTTCTTTTCGTGCTGTCAAAAGCAGCTTTTAAATCGACGAAGAGGTGATGTGTTTCGAATCTCTTTTCACGGGTCTTTTCCAAGATTTGGCGAGTGGTGAATATCTGGTCAGTTGTTGATTTCCATGTCTATCTATCCCATCCCGCTGCAGCAAGAAAGTGGTCCGAGTCGATGTTGGGACCTCGGAGCGTACGCACGTCTAAAACACTGGAGACGTGTCTTTCGTCTATCACAACATGATCGATCTGGTTGGTGGCTTTTCGTTCCGGAGACAGCCCCGGCGAAGTCGATCAGCCTGAACCCATTTGGGAATCCTATGCCTCACTACTCTACAAATATCAAAATTCAATTTCCAAGTTGTACTGTGAGCTGAGATGAAACCGGATTACAACTACTTCCTATATTTACATATATTAGAATTTTAACTCCTATTTGATTCCTTCACTTTACAGTATTTAAGTCGAGATCGGACTGGATACCACATATGTGAAACTGAGATCCTACGGCTGATTTTTTACCAAAAATATCGTTATTTTTTATTTCGAATTATTTTATTATTTCGAATTATTTTATCTTTATTTCTATAGGGGAAARCAGCACTTTTCCGATTTCTTTGGCGCCGCGATTTTAAGGTACCGTTGGAAAGAGGAAGTCCTGATTAAAACATATAAGTACCGCAAAGGCTTAGTTTACGAGATATTCGACCCTAAAGTTTAAAAATTCGAACATTTCAAGAAGCTATTTCACCACATTAAACACACTTTATTCACATATTTCACTTCAAATTAATTAAATTACACTATAAACTTTTAAATAAATCGACATTTTACACTTTTAGGAGGTTTAAAATTGATTTCTTTCGTGCTTTTGAAGCTACATTTCACATAAGTTTTTTTTTTATTTACGATTTGTCTTTTATTCAACTCATGTGGCACACATTTTTCAAATTTTTGGATCTTTCCCACATGTTTCAAACGCTGTGACGCTTTCAAAAAAAATTGTTTTTTTTGCTTTTTCGAACATTTTTATTTCCAAAAATATTCTGTGAAATCGGCAATGTCGTATCTTGAATAGTTTTTGGATGGCAGTATTATAAAGAGAAATCGCTCGGAGGTACAAAGATATATAATATAAGTGAAACTTAAACGTGTTTTTCTCGAAGCGACATTTTTCAAAATTGCTGACATCATAACTCAACGAGAAATTAACCGATCGACTTCAAATTAAAACTGCCTCATGTCTGGCATTTGCTTAATTTTTTTTTAAATGTTCACAAAATGCCTGGCTATCGTCCCTACTAGATTCATAACGTTTCATAACATATTGACAATGCTATGACAAAGTTTATGTAAAAAAAATATGGGGAAAAATAAAAAAAATATAATAACCATTCACGTGCTTTTTAAGAATAAATTGGGTTTTTGTGTTTCAGATGATTCAAACATGAGAAATCGTGTCCGCCAGTGAAAAAACGCATCCCTTTCACAAAGCCATTTCTCCTACAGATGTCATCAAAAAATTCCGAAAAAAATTTTTTATACACTCCACGATATACCTCATGATATGTAAAAAAAAAGTTTTATGGTGGAATAAAAAAATTAAAAAAACAGGACAGATTACCCTAATGACCCCTTGAAAAAATTCCCGAAATTTTTCAAGCGCTACATTGATATAGCCCCTTAAAGGCTATTCCGGAAATTGACTTTAATAACTGTTGCCAAGATTGAAAAAAACATTGGCCAAGTGTATTTGGGACCAGGGGACGACGTAGATTTTGAAGAATAAATTAAGAATTTTAAAAGTATGAACAAAGTCTTGCTATTTTTTGCTCATAGTAGTACACATCACTAATTTGAAAATGTTTTTAAAACATAGGCATTCCTTACTTGTTTTTTGTAGAAATGGTTAACAAAGTCTTTCCACTCGTTTCATCTTTATTAATTTTAATTTACATAACATTTAGCGTGTCATAAAAATCGTTACTTCCTATCAAGAAACTTTGAATGTTATATGCATTATAGAAGTAAATTTTTCACAACTTATCTAAAGGACCAATCAATATTTAATACAACCTACCAAAAACTAATGACCCGAATTAAGTATATTATAGAACATTTACATAATTATCTTACTCAAGCAATCTTAGCAGTGAATAAAATCCACAAAAAGAAATTACGTGCAAAAATTTTTATAATCTTTTGATAGTAAATGATCTTTAAAATATGAAACATTTCAACATCATTTTATTGTCTTATTTTAGCGCCACAAATCCATGCAACCAGACTCAGAATGCAATAAACGCATTCGACTGAGACAGGGTACACCTAAAGACTCTACACCAAAGACTGTAACGGTTACCAAAACACCTTCGGCTATAAGTAATACGCCCAATTCTAGTAGAAAACAGGTAAATGCAGTTGATTCATAATAGCTAAATAGTGAATCCATAAACTTTCTATTGTTAATTATTATTTAATGTTGTTTTCGTTTATTTACGTCATAATTCAACAGAGTGATATAAGTCAATACTTCAGAAAGTTAACCAATGCTAACAGCACTCCTATGACTGACGATAATAATTTGCCAGGGTCAACAATATCGATAACGAAAGCTGATATTCCTGAGTCACCTGCTACGCAACTATTAAATAGGTAAGTTTTATTGTTATAACTTGTATATACTAAGTGCTTTTCAAAGTAAGCAGAGCTTTAAAAACAAAACAGGACAAATGGTTTTTTTCTCAAAATGAGTTTATTTTATTCAAATCAGTCTCCTTCTGCTACAATACAGCTTGTTGCAGGGTACAAAAACATGTCGAACGAGTGTTCTAGCTCGTTAGCCGGTATGGCCGCCAGTATGCCGGTGCAAGCCTTTTGAATGACCTCTACATCTGCATAACGGTTTCCATTTATGGGCAAATGCATTTTTCCGAAAAGGAGGAAGAGTGGTTAATGGTTAAAATGTGAATTTTGACCTCTTTAATGATGTCCTTCGAATATTGGATTCTGAGCAATTTTTGGTCGTCAGCCAATTTGTGCGGAACAATCCGTGCACTTTCGTAAGCCCAAATGTTTCGAAGATGTTTAACCGACCACTTCGAAAACGTTGAAACCACTCGTGCACTCTGTTACGGAATAGGCAATCATCGCTATAAACTTATTTCATCAATAGAAACGTTTCGGTCAAAGTTTTACCAATTTTAAAATAAAATTTAATGTTGGCTCTTTGTTCGAAGCTCATACTGACACTTCAAACGCAATAACTTCACTTCCAATCAATGAAATGTCATGAAATCCTCACCGGACAATCGATAAAGATAGCAGATTCTAACTCACCAGTCGACATATAGATGGTGCCACCAGAGGGCGCTAAATTCCAAAAAGTCTTGTTTACTTTGCCAAGTGTGTTAAACATTTTTTTTGTTTTGTTAAATACATTTTATTTGCAATCTATTTTAGTAAATAATAAGCGAATTTGATAACAAGACCATGAGATCAAAAATAATATACAATATTGCAAAATGTTCTAAATTCAAATGTTTATATAAAAAATTTAATTATACATTTATTATATAAGTAACATATGTAATTAAACATTAACTTAATTCCTAAATGGGAGATCTAGGACATGTTGTATTTTAAGTCTAATAGTCTCATTACTATAATCTAATAACTTGACTGCCAAAGGATTGTCATGGTAACTTATCCTGTGCAAATATGCTGAACTAAATCTTTTAATTTCATCTTTAACAAAAGGTATATTCAGGTCTGAATGAATGGCTTTATTTGTTATGAACCAAGGCGCGTTTGTAATTAATCTTAAAGTTTTCGATTGGTATCTTTCTAGAATTCCAATATTTGAATTACAAGCAGTGCCCCAAAGTTGCACACCGTATATCCATATAGTTTTTAGTATAGATTTATATAATAGTAATTTATTTTCAAGATGTAACTGCGATGTATGTCCAAGGAGCCAATAAAGTTGTTGGGTTTTTATTTTTAATTGTTTATTTTTGGCTTGAATGTGCTGTTTCCAAGTTAGTCGTTTGTCCAAGTGCATGCCGAGGTATTTAACGCTATCACTTTTAGGAATAGTATTGCCATTTAAAAGCAAAAGAGGGCAGTCGCTTCGTCTTAATGTAAATAAAACGTTTACGGATTTACTCACGTTTACTTTCATTTTCCAGCAATCTAACCAAGTCTGTTCTGTTGAAGTTCTCTTTGCACTAAATTAGTTCCTTTAATTGGCGTCTGTCTTGATGACAATAGAGCAGTGTCATCAGCATAAGTAGCAATTAATACATTTTCAGTTTCAGGAATGTCAGATGTAAAGATGGTGTATAGTATAGGATCAAGAACGCTTCCCTGTGGTACTCCTGCATAGATGTATCGTCATTTATCTTTACGTAAAACGGCCTGCTTGTTAAATAGGACTTGAGAATTGGATATACTTGAGAGGAGAATACTTTTTTTAATTTGTATAAAAGACCATGATGCCAAACTTTATCAAATGCTTGTTGTATGTCTAAAAACGCAGCTGAACAATATTCTTTACGTTCTAAAGCATCAATAATGTAATTAATTACACGGTGGCATTGTTCGGGAGTACCATGATATCGACGAAACCCAAATCGGTGTTCAGGTATCACCTTATTCTCTTTTAGTATTGCCAATAGTCTGCGCAAAAATATTTTTTCAAATATTTTGGAGAATAGAGACAACAAACTGAATGGTCTGTATGAAGTGATTTCGTTCTCAGATTTAGTTAAAAAAATAACGGAAATTTTTATTTTTCTAAAAAAAAAAATATTTATTCATTTGGCTACATTAATGATGTTGCTTTCAAAATGGTTGCCATTCTATATTATACACTTATGCCAGCGTTTCTTCCAATTATCGAAACTCTTCTCAAACTCGATTTTTGCAATAACCCTTACCTCTTTCAGTGAAGCACGTTTAATGTTAGCTATGCTTGTAAGGAGACGGACCTTTGAAATTCTGTTTTTTTTTTTGTTTTTTTTTGGAAATAGGAAAAAGTCACATCGAGCCATGTCTGGCGAATATGGAGGGTGAGGCATAATTACAAAACAAAATAATCAGGAATTCTTCTTATTTACTGGCGTAAACACCGCTTACAAGGTTATAGCCGAGTTAATAACAACGCAGCAGTCATTTATTTTTTTTTGCTATGTGGCGCCAATTGGAGAATCCAAGCGAAGCCAGATCCTTTTCCACCTGGTCTTTCCAACGGAGTGGAGGGCTTCCTCTTCCTCTGCTTCCCCCAGCCGGTACTTCGTTGAAAACTTTCAGAGCGGGAGTGTTTTCGTCCATTCGGACGACAGGAAGAAAGCAGAACTATCAGCACGTTTGTTGAGGCCAATGATATCGATGTCATCAGCGTATGCCAAGAGTTGTACTCTTTTATAGAAGATAGTACTTTCCCTATTTAGTTCTGCAGCTCGAATTATTTACTCCGAGAGCGGATTGAAGAAGTCACACGAGAGGGAGCCTTGTCTGAAACCTCGTTTGGGATCGAACGGCTCGAGGAGGTCCTTTCCGATCCTGACGCAGGCTTTGCTCAACGCCAGTTTACACAGGATACCAAATTCGGTCATCACGTCATAAAGGCAGCTCCTTTTCGTGCTGTCAGGAGCAGCTTTAAAATCGACGAAGAGGTGGTGTATGTCGATCCTCTTTTCAGGGGTCTTTTCCAAGATTTTGCGTAAGGTGAATATCTGGTCAGTTGTGGATTTTCCATGCCTAAAGCCACACTGATAAGGTGTAATCAGTTTGTTGACGGAGGTCTTTAGTCTTTCACCCAATACGCTGGATAGAACCTTATATGCGAAGTTGTGGAGACTTACCCCACGGTAGTTGGCGCGGGTTGTAGGGTCTCCTTTTTTATTGGGCTTGCTTTCGTTCGACCATATTCTACATAGAAACTGAAGCACGCTCCTTATCAGTTTCTCGCTGCCGTGTTCAAATACCTCGGCCGGCAATCCTTCAGCCCCTACCTCTTTATTGTGCTTCAGGCGGGTAATTGCAATTCGTACTTCTTAATGGTCGGGCAATGGAACGGCTGCTCCATCGTCATTAATTGGAGAATCGGGTTCGCCTTCTCCTGGCGTTATGCTTTCACTGCCATTCAGCAAGCTGGAGAAATGTTCCCTCCATAATTTTAGTATGCTCTAATCATCGGTTACTAGATCACCTCTGAAAGTTCTACAAGAGTATGCGCCGGTCTTGAAACGTTCTGTTAGTCGTCGCATCTTTTCGTAGACTAAGCAGTGAAATTCAAAAGCATGTGTATCGACATACATTTTTTTTATAATTGAGCTGTCAAAACCCGCAAAATTTTAATTGTAAAATTCCCAATTTTTTTTTTTTTAGCGAACCTCGTATATTTCTGTCCAAGCAATTTTTGCTATATTTAAACTCTTAAAAAGTTTTTCTATGCTCTAAGGCAAGGTGAGCGTTAAAGTTATATCAAACTTTTTGAAAAGAAAAGCTAAATAATAAATAAGTACTCGATATTAAAGAATAGGACGAATTGAACTTATTCTCAATGTCTTGTCACATTTTAAGGTGTTTTATGTTTTTATACTCGCAATTAATATACTTATAACTTTAATGCCAAATATTAATGTAAAATTTTAATTTCGAACATTTTGTATTTAAAAATGTAAACAAATGTTACTTAATGCAAACCTTTTTGGCGCGAATTTAAAAATCATAGGCTTTATGAAAACCTACTAAAATAAACACAATACCTGTATTTAATAGCTTACTTAATACTAACTGTTTTAAGAATGATGCGCAACCATTTCTAATTAATAGGAATTTTGAGAGAGTGTTTTCAATCTAAATATTGTACCATATCCTCAAGGTAGCCATCTTGGTCCAATTCTGTTCWTGTTATTTATTAATGACATATCATCTGTTGTTAAGTTTTCAAACGTTTTATTATATGCTGACGATGTAAAACTTTTTAAATCATCCACCTCAAATAGTGAAAGATGTCAGTTGCAAACTGACTTAAATAACCTAGTTTCTTGGTGTGATAGAAATGACTTGCCATTGAATCTTAAAAAATGTAAAACGATGTGCTTTTCACGTAGATCTGTAGACCCTATTTCATACGTAATACAAAACTTACGGTTGGAGCAAGTATGCAGTTTTGTTGACTTGGGAGTAACTATGGAC
>NW_017536174.1:124189-138336 GCF_001853355.1 Bactrocera latifrons | reverse complement strand
TTTAAAAATTATAAACTTTAATCTAATTCTTAATTTTGGCTGTTGAAATTTTTGTTTCTGTAGCTGAACAGCATAAGATCGCAACGCTTAAAACTCTCTTGCCTTTTATGACTCGGCTAATTCCGCTCGTTCGCGGATTGCGCCCCKCGCGTCGGTTGGGCGGGAGGAGGGTAATCGTTGGGTATTATTATTATATGTATATTTATATCAGAAACATATAAAAAAAACTCTGAGTTAAAGAATATAAATAATTAATTTAATTTTTTTTTTTCAGAATTGAGAGCAACTCATTTACACCACTTCAACCGATAAAGTGTCAAAGTGCAGCCAACTCAACAACTTTAGAAGTTGTTATGTCTTTAAAGCCATCTGAAAGTGGTGATGTATTGGAGCAAACTATAGTATCAGCTGAATCAGTGAAAAACTTAGAATTTACTTCTACTGAACCGAAGTACGCTAAACAAAAAGTTGTTCCTTCGGCATCTCCAAGAAAGCGTATTCGTCACCGACGTACCAGTGTTCAGATGCCTGTAACGCAAAGTACAAGTGCTTATTCGCTACAGTTGACTGAGACTGATACGTCCGGACGTGTTACGCGACGTCGAAGCTCAATACACACCGCTGTTAACATGAGCTTAAGCAGAATAGATCCAAATACACCTGCTTCAAAATCGGATGTCAATTACTCAACATTTAGTCCAATACACGAAGAGAATAGAGAAGGCACGACTATGTCAGATGCTAATAAAGCAGCTAATCAGCAAAGTCCACGTGACGAGAAAACTCGCCAAAAAGGGAGACGGACAATATTTTCTTATAAAACTCCCGAAATCTCACCCCAAAAGAAAGCGAAAACGCCGAATCGACGCACACTATATACACCAAAACTTATAGAGGAATCCATATCTCAATTGGAAATATTAAAAACAAACGATTCATCAAAAGTACTAGACGAAAGCTTATTACGATTTGCTCTAACGCCAAAAACGCTATTAAACAGCAAAAGTAGCTCACAAGAAAATCTAAATAAAACCGATCCCGAGGTGGGTTCATTACTTGAAGATCATTCATCTACTATGGTGTTTAGTTCTACGCGCCTACCTAGCACCAATCGAAGACGTACGCTATTCGACGTTTCTATGGACATAATACAACAACGCCTACACAATATAAATAATTCTGCAAGACGATCAGTGGCAAAAGAATTAACTTACAATGATAAAAGTCCAAATGTGGTTTCATCTAAAATTAATATAGATTCGGCAGTAGCAAAGGACACAAGTAAGGGTGATCGCGAAAGCTATTCACAAATTACCCCAATAGCACCTACCCTTGCAAGTACAATTACAACACCCAAGACTGTTACAAAACGCAAATTATTTGTGCCAAATGATACTTCACTAATTTTATCTGCCAACCCCTCAGGATCAGTTAAGAAGAGCCCAAATGAAGCACGCGTAAAGCGTAGGCGAACCATGACAGCACAACCGAAAGAAAGGCGAGTAATGACAAAATCGCGCAAAAATATCACCGCTAATACGAAGTCACGCACAGAAGTTATTATCCCACCTTTGTCGACAGCACAGGTGTCGAATTTAACCAAAAGTGTCGCGCAGTCAGTGCCAATGCTAAGTAATAAATTAGACGATAGTGAAAATGAAAAAACATTAAAGATGTCGTCTACATCCCTACCTGCGACAGCAGTAAACACCAAAATAAGTGGATCGAGTACTACATTAAATGCCACTAGCGCTGCAAATGTACCAGTATCACAAGCATTTATTTTGAAGAACGAAGCCCATGTGATGACTGCTGCACCAGTACCAAAATTAAAAGGATCTTTTATGAGCATAATTTCAAGTAATACATCTGATACCACAGTCAAACAACAATTGCAACAAGATATGGGAGTAGATGAAAACATCGCAATAAATACGCCGTCCCTTACCACGGTATTATCACAAGCTTCTACTGCGCCGTCTATAGCAACTGAAAATCCGAAAATGACATCTACATCGGACTCAACTTTTCTCCCAACGAATCAAACAGCACCAAAAGTCGTTAAAAAATCACAAATGAGTGAAACACCAGACAAAGCGAAGGATGCAGTTGAAGTTGGGGCGTCGGGTTGTACGCTAATATCCAAAAATGCATCGGGTGGCAACAAAAAATGGCCATATATTGTATGCACGAACATGCACCGGGAACAGATCAAAGTTATGCGCGAGGTTCGTAAACAACGATAATTTTTTCTCCATTTTTTTTTTTTTTTTGTCAATTTCCATACTTCTCATTGCGCTGGCGCTGGCGTAACTTTAGTTTAGTAGTATGATTTATTTGTTTATATTTATTGTTTTTTGCGCTTTTCCGTTTTTTAATTAAATTGTAGTTTATTATTAAAATTTGATTTATGCTTTTACTTTTTTGAGTTAAATAGTTTCTCTTATAATTTTACTTGTAAGTTTAATTGGTTTTGCTCTTGATGAATAGTGGTTTTCATTAGCTAAAAGTATCTCACAAAATTGTACGAGTAGAATTAATTTAGTCTAGTTTTTAACAATACTGTATACAAACATTTGTACATTGACTGATAGTACACATCTAAAAAATATTATGAATTTAAAAAACCTACAACATTTACAAAATAAATGACTTGTACAAGAAAACCATTTTATTTTTATTTACATCATTATTTATATATACATATATATATTTTGCTGGATTTATAGTTGTTTCTAACACTTTTGTACTAATTTTATATTTGTACTCATAATTTTAGATGGATAGACAGAAGATAAACAAGGCTCAAGTTTTATGTTGTTTTTATTTTATTATTATTGAGGTCAAACGAAAATAAAGTTACACGTATAATTCCTTTGAGTAAAGTTTAGTTTATTTTACGCTCAAAACCATTTTTACCCCCTTCTTATCATTTCAATTTCTATTGACTGTTTTTTCGTTAATAAATTTTTATTTTATTAAATTGTATTTAGTGTTCCTATTTTGTTTTACATTTCCATTAAATACTGTACGATCCTCAAAATATTTTCTGTACAAACCACTTTTCTTTACTTTTAAAAGTAATGCTCTTCAATATGTAGAATTGATGTACAAGTTTTCTAATCTAATATTTCACATCAACGTACGTTATTAAGTTAGAAATATACTTGTTACAATACTACACTCAAATTTGAGGGTTATTTTTTATTTACTATAAGAGTTTAATTTTATTTTTAAAACTAATTATGCCTTCAAACGAAAGCAAAAAAATTAAGTTAATTTTTACTAAAATTTATGCATTTGGAAATTAATATTATTCTTCACCTCCTTCACTGGTGTTTTTCATAAAATTGTTTTTATACTCTCGCAACAAAGTTGCTAAAGAGAGTATTATAGTTTTGTTCACATAACGGTTGTTTGTAAGTCCTAAAACTAAAAGAGTCAGATATGCTTATATATACCAAAGTGATCAGGATGAAGATTAGAGTTGAAATCCGGATGTCTGTCTGTCCGTCCGTCCGTCCGTGCAAGCTGTAACTTGAGTAAAAATTGAGATATCATGATGAAACTTGGCACACGTATTTCTTGGCTCCATAAGAAGGTTAAGTTCGAAGATGATGGCGAAGATGGCTAAATCGGCCCACTGCCACGCCCACAAAATGCCGAAAACTTATAAAGTGTCATAACAGCCATAAATAAAGATATTAAAGTGAAATTCGGGGGTATATTTCCACGTAATTTTTTTTGGAAAGTGGGCGTGGCCCCGCCACGTTTTTTGTACATGTCTCGGAAACTACTGTAGCTATGCCAACCGAACTTTATAGAGTCGTTTCCTTCAGGCATTTCCATATATAGTTCAAAAATGGAAGAAATCAGATGATAACCACGCCCACCTCCCACACAAAGGTTATGTTGAAAATCACTAAAAGTGTGTTAACCGACTAAGAAAAAATGTGCACCCAGGCTTTTTTTAAAAATTTAAATTGGGCGTGGCGTCGCCCACTTATGAACCAAAAACCATATCTCGGGAACTACTCGACCGATTTCAATGAAATTCAGTATATAATAATTTCTTAACAAACTGATGATATAAACGAAATATGGGTGAAATTTGTTCACAACCACGCCTTCTTCCAATGTAACGCTATTTTAAATTCCATCTGATGCCTTCTCTGTATAACATATACATTAGGAACTAATGATGATAGCGGAATAAAACTTTACACAAATACGGTATTTGAGCTGAGGTATCCCTTGTGGAAAAATTGGCGTGATCGGACTATAATTTTTCAAGGTCCCTGATATCGAACACGAAGAACTCAGTGCATAATCTAACCTAACCTAATCTAATTAATTTTACAGCAAAATAAAAAAATATGTAAATAACGTATAATGAAATCTCGATTACCACTTTATCATGCGAGAGTATAAAATGTTCGGTGACACCCGAACTTAGCCCTTCCTTACTTATTACATTATGCGTTATAAGTGCGGTTGAGTCCCAGGGTCATAACCTTGTAACAGTTTTTGACTATTGATCATAATTTATGATCATTTCCACGTTGGTATTTCCTTTTCTATAGCATTATTCTGTGAGTATCCGTGATTAAGCTGCGGCGTTCCGCTCTTGTCCCATGTCTTTTATATTGTCCAACGTTCATTTGAGAACAAAACATTTCTCAATTTCAATACCATACAATCAATATAAGCATATACAATCTTCTGTCAAACTTTTATATATTTTGTTGAAAAGAATTTCTATTTAGATGGCAATTGGTTGAAAACCCATTTTTCAAAAGGTCGTATTTAAAATGTTCATAACATAAATTTACTTAGCAAATTCGAACAAATTGCTACGAATCCTGATGTGACCAAGGACAGTGAACTCTGAAGTATTCCTAAATATTTTTTAGGTATTTACAATAATTAAAAATTTTAGATGGACCAACTCAACTGAGTTTGGAACAGTAAAGACTGGCAATCTCTTCCATGAATAAACTCACAAGTACAAAGTGTATTCGGTAAATGGTTCAATTATGTATTATTATGCTTAGAAACAACATTTCCTTCGTGCTTTTTTGCAATTAGTAAGTATTCCAATGATGCGTATGTACATGCATACATATTATATTTATGTACATATATAAATTTGAATTACTATTCGGTAACAGTCTTAAGTAAGAACTAATTTATGTCAGTAATTAATATCTCAGTCATTCTCAAATACATACATACGTATACACTTGCGTTATTTAATCGGAATTCCTTTTTAATTGCTTATATTCATACCTTGGTTTAACATATAGGCTATCGCTGAACTTGGTGGCCTTCAACTGAATCACTGCGTTAACGACGATACCACGCACGTGGTGAGTTACGAGCCGCGTAGGACGCTGAACTTATTAAGGGGACTAATACGCGGCCTGTGGATACTAGACTACAAATGGGTGCTGGACTCACTGAAAGCTGGCTGTTGGTTAAATGAGGAAGAATATGAATTAAGAGTATTTTCACGCGCCATTGAGGTAAATACAAAATGTGAAACCAATAAATAAATAACCTCTTATTATAACAAAAAATATGAATTATCCTAGATATGTCGTACAGAACGACAGGCTTTCGGCAATACATACAAATGTGAACTATTTGCGGATTTAGGTACATTTTATATATCTTCGCGCTGTGGCCCAATCTCAAAAGAAAATCTAAAGGAGTTAATTGAACTATGCGGCGGCAAAGTGGTAGATCATCGCAAACGTGCCAAATACATACTCGGTGATCCACACAAAACATTGGAAGATAAAGTCTATGTAACTCCATTTTGGGTATTAGATAGCATAACACATATGCAAGTGATGCGCCAACAAAAGTATACCTATGTTACCACCACAGTTGTTAAGGCGCAGCCACCATTACCGCAAGTAAATGTTGAGCCTGCTGTTTCTACGCCACCTGTTGTATCTAGCTGAGCATATTTATAAACAATATAGTGATGTAGTAGCCATAATGCAATCTTAGCACATAGTATTTTAGTCAATAAAATAGTAATAATCATGCTTTTTTTAATGAAATAAAATTGTAGTCAGAATGAAAAACGATTATTTGAAATTGTATTTCAAAGAATTCTGGTGGAAATATTTACTTAATTCTATTTCTGATTTGTATGTTTTTGACCTAGCATTATCCAAAATGAGCACAAAGTAATATTCATTAAAAGCTTAAGCGAACGTAAAATCAAACCTTAAGGGATACTGCCAACATATGAATTTTTTAAATATTGTCTAATTAGAACGAATTGCTGCCAATAACTCGACCATTCCAATTCCGTATACATGGGGCTGTTCTAATTTCACTGATGGATGACTTCCAATATTGTATATTTAAAACTAAAAGGATTGACTACTAAAGCTAACATCCTTGGAGCATATTAGTTGACGTACCAAATGGAAATTTTTGTAAAGGCGTAATTCGGTAGTTTTTTTTTTGCAGACTTTGGTCATATAAAAAAAGAATTTAACTACCGTAACGGTTTTAGGTTACAAAAATGTTGCTACTTCACAAAGGTGTCGGCCATATGTATGGGATGATAAAATTGCATTATGGCTAGTTAACGAATATTTTATTCGAAAATTGGCTTGAAAGTCCGAAAATCGAGTTACAGAATATAAAAAATACGAATTCGAGTAAATTTTTTTCGAATCGAGTTACAGAATAGGCCCCCTGACTTACCGAGGTGACCAGTTATCGACACCCCTAATTCTTATTGGCTCTTACATCAACAATTAAGCTCCCATCAACATCAGCCGCAACTATCGCAACCAGCGTATAGCTATTCTCAGTGATAGTCAAGCGGCACTAAAAGCGATCTCATCCCACGAGACCAAATCGCTTCTAGTCGAGGAATGCGTAGAACGGCTAAACCGCCTGTCCTTGTGCAACCGGGTGCACCTAATGTGGGTACCAGGGCACAAGGGAGTAGAAGGTAATTAGAAGACCGACGAACTGGCCCGCACTGCAGCAGCGTCAAAGATGTTGGGACCGGAGCCATACATAGTGGTAGGACGCCACACTCTTAAAGAGCTCCTCCGCACGGAGGAGAGAGTGGAGAGAGAACGGCACTGGCGACAGGCAGCAAGTATGCACCACGCCAAGCTGCTTCTAGTAGGATACAACCTCCCCCGATTTAAAGAACTAATTCACCTCCCCCGTGAAAAATTCCGCCACCTCGTCGCAATCTACACAGGGTACTGTAAGCTCAGCAACAGGAAACACCAGCACACCTAATCCTGGATTGCTCAGCAATCTGTGGAAAAAGGCTTAAGGCCCTAGATTCTGCTTACATCAGCAGGGACACATCACCTCAATAGCGCCCAGCAAACTTCTAGAACTATTCAGGCTGCTGGGGTTCTGGGAGGTCAAATTGATATAGGAGAGGGCACAATAGACCTTAGGTCGCGGTGCATTACCTCAAATAATATTCTATTCTATTCTAAGCTCCCATACTCCGGTTTGTTTTGTATATTACTATTAAACCTAAACCAAACAGAACTAGATTTGTTCGAACAACCACACATCAGAATTAAAAAGTATACCATTTTACAAAGCAGTTTTTAAAACATTTTCTTTTTACCATCCATCATAGTGGGACGTTTATTTAAACTTTATTCAACTTTGTTAAGTTTACAATACTTTTCTGGGCATCGTTTTGTTTTGTGATCGTTGGTTGTAAGGTGTTTCGTTTTATATAAAACTGCGTCTTCGTATTTGTACTCTATGTTACTGTTAAAATGTACTGTTGAAATTAAATGCAATGCCATTGTTCAATCGGGAAGAAAAATAAAAAGGGAAGGGGAGCACCAACTCAATAATACTGCCGACTAAAAAAAAAATATAACTAAAAAGAACTAAACAAATATTCCAATTCCCTTCACTGTATAAATAGAATACATCCGATTTTTTTTTTTTTTTTTTAAAAAAAAAAAAATACAAAATTGTGGTTTTATTTTTTTAAATAGTGGTTCATTTTATATTATGCTTTTGAATGTTCTTAAGAAAAGCAATAGTATTGTGCTTTAAACGCTACAGAGAAGAGATGGAATGAATTCCAACAAATAATTAAACATTAAAAGTAATTATAAAACTAAAGATACAAATGCTGATGTGCTTAAAAAGATGTTTCGTATTTCTGCCGTCTTGTGTAGGTGTAATGGCTATTGTGCATGTTTATGTGTTTGTGCCTACCATATTGTATATATTTTGACAGCGCCGAAGGCACACTTTCGTTTCCTACGAAACTCTTTCCGATGGAAGCAATGGAACTTTTGATTAATCATTAATGTTAAATTCAGTTGGAACACCGCTCCGTTTTCCTTACTGTTGCTGATTTTTTGACTATTGTTACTATCGTACTTGGAATTTATTAAGCTGTTGTTGTTGCTATTGATTTTGTTTATTAATAATTGTTGGTCTTTATCGTCGTTAGTACGCAGCTACTTCTTGCCCTTGGTGGCCTTTTCGGCGGCCTTGGTTACTTTACCACCAGAGGCATCCTTGAAGTTCACACTCTTGATGACACCGACAGCAACAGTCTGTCTCATATCACGCACAGCGAAACGACCCAATGGGGGGAATTCTTGGAAAGATTCAACACACAATGGCTTGGAGGGCACCAAGTTAACGATGGCAGCATCACCAGATTTGATGAATTTGGGGTTTTCTTCGGTGGTCTTACCAGAACGGCGATCAACCTTTTCTTCGATTTCAGCAAACTTGCAGGTAATATGGCAATTGGCAATTGGACCAGGGTGATTTCAACACAATAACCTGGGCGGTAAAATCAGCAGCACCCTTAGGGGGGTTTGCCTTAGAATCACCAGCGACATAACCACGACGCAATTCCTTAACGGAAACGTTCTTAACGTTGAAACCAACGTTGTCACCGGGAACAGCCTCTGGCAAAGCTTCGTGGTGCATTTCVACGGACTTAACTTCAGTGGTGATGTTCGCTGGGGCGAAAACAACGACCATACCGGGTTTCAGTATTCCAGTTTCAACACGACCGACTGGTACTGTTCCAATACCACCAATTTTGTACACATCCTGGAGTGGCAGACGGAGGGCCTTGTCGGTTGGGCGAGATGGGGGCAAAATAGCATCAAGGGCATCGATAAGTGTCTTGCCTTCAGCATTACCTTCCTTACGTTCAACCTTCCATCCCTTGAACCATGGCATGTTGGTTGATGCTTCCAGCACGTTATCACCATGCTAGCCAGAGATTGCCACGAATGCAACAGCAGCTGGGTTATAACCGATCTTCTTGATGTATGAGGATACTTCCTTCTTGATTTCCTCATAACGAGCCTCACTGTATGGTGGTTCAGAAGAATCCATCTTGTTGACACCAACGATCAGTTGTTTCACACCAAGGGTGAAAGCAAGAAGAGCATGCTCACGAGTCTGACCGTTCTTGGAGATACCGGCTTCGAATTCACCAGTACCAGCGGCGACAATCAACACAGCACAATCAGCCTGTGAGGTACCAGTGATCATGTTTTTAATGAAATCTCTGTGGCCAGGGGCGTCGATGATGGTGACGTAGTATTTGGAGGTTTCAAACTTCCACAAGGCGATATCGATGGTGATACCACGCTCACGTTCGGCCTTCAATTTATCCAAAACCCAGGCGTACTTGAAGGAACCCTTGCCCATTTCCTGAGCTTCCTTCTCGAACTTCTCAATTGTACGCTTGTCAATACCACCACATTTGTAGATCAAGTGACCGGTGGTGGTCGACTTTCCAGAATCGACGTGTCCAATAACGACGATATTAATATGAACCTTCTCCTTACCCATTTTCCTTTTTTATGAGCTAATGCAACATAAAAACATTGGGAAGTGGAATGTTACATTCGTGGTTGGGTGTTTCATGGGACGATAAGCAGGTTTTCAGGTGAAAAGGATGAAAATAAAAGTTGGGTAAAACATAAATATAATTCGTTAGCAAAGTGTAATGGAATTTTAAAGTTAATTGTTAAATATGCTAAATAATCAAGAAATATTTTAATTTATTTCAAACGCAATTTGCAAATTTGTTGTTTTCAAATATAAAATGTTACTACATACAAAACCGAACAGATGAGAATCACAATCTCCGTTTAAGATTAGCAACAGTTTAGGGTTTAGGGGGGGAGGAAACCGACAATAATAAGTTTCCGGCGTCAACACGAATGCTTTCGTCTTACTGTGCAACATAACCTCAATCGGACAACGTGGTCTTTCACATGTCGCTACACATGCCGGAAATTGAGGTTATTTTGCCATGCTTGCTTTGGAATTATGATTCAACTTTAAATGTGTAAGATGTATAATACATTAGAATAATGTATGCGAGGACAAATCATGCAATAGTTAAAAATATATAGTTATACAATTTTGCAAATTGGTCTTTGTTTTAAATTTATGCTTTCGTTTCCTAGCTTTTATCAGTGTTTTTTTGGTATTTTTTTTATCGTCAAAGGTACTCAGTAGCAGAACTGATAGAAGTCATCATAAAAAACACTAGGAAATGATTACATTTATATTTTAAAGTACTCATTCGATTAACAAATGTGCATCAGGAAGAATTTAATTAACCATTTTAGAAAAGATATTATGAAGTTTTTCCATTTGTGCTTATTCATTATCATACAAATTGTAAAATGCCGGTTTAAATAAACGAAAGGTGTGATGAAAAAATGGCGTCTTCGGTTCGTTACTATTGCTTCGGCTAAATAGAAATTGCCAGTAATCGCCGACTCCAACTCGACTCATCAAATTTTCTGACATGGCGGCCATCTTGGAAACTAAAATCGTTCCACTTTACGAAAACCCCAACCGGCTTTTAATCTTAACTTTTGCGTTTAACTGTAATAAATTTTCATGCCAAACTTTTGGACAGACATTATAGAAACTTACTACGAAATGTGGCACATCTCATGTTTAAGCAACCTATAAAAACCAACCAGAGTTCAATAGTCGCCATTTTGTAATTTTCAGTAATATAGAGAAATATATGTACCGAACTGCTAACCCTCGTCGATGACTTTAATTTGTACATATATGTGCGCAATTTCATACGCAACACAGTTTTATTACTAAGTGCATTTGAATTTCACAATTGTATCACCTATATAATTCAAAATGGGCGTTGTCGACAACAAAGTAGTGGTACAATTTCACATTTTTCGTAAAAGTAATTGCAGCACATTTGAATGCCACGTGTTTATTTTTTTTTTTTAACCACTTTTACTTCACTACTTGACATACGCACTCTTTGTTGCTATGTAAACCTATTGCACACCGATTTACGATTCCCAATTTTAAAAGTAATTATCTCCCATATTAAATGCACAACTATTCTTTTGTTTACTAATAAACAATCAAATATTTTTGCACCATGCACCAATCCAGATACACATTTGTTAAATAGAATGCACTTCACTATCTTCATTTGTATCAAAATTATAACTTACTTTTCAAATAAACTGAATCGAGAAATCACTGAAGTCTATGCTGATCCGCCAACAGACTTGAACAAAGTGAACGAGAAACTCGTCGTGAACGAAAGATATGCCTCCCTTCGTCTTTCCAGTGCCACGTTGACGACAGGGTTGACTTGCTACTTTTTATTCCATATAATTCGCATTATTTTTGGTAGCGAAGTTCATAAATATTCAGAATTATAAGATATAAAATTAATGGATCAAAAATTGTTATAACAAATTCATACATTTTAACTATATTTTAATAAAAATTTTGCTGGATAACATACAAAAATTAGTTACGCATGTACAATTCTCAAATCTCCGTTTTCGGTTCGTTATAACTTATCTTATGAGACTATATGTAACCCAAAAATATATTTTTTCGGACCAATCAAAAACTTTAGTAGACATGAAAAATTTTTTCAATAATTACGGGTAATGCAATATGATAGAGTAAATAAAATGCCTGAGTCGTGATTGAAAACATGTAATTTATTAAGCACATCCAAATATTATTTCTTCTATTTAATAGATAAATAATTACGTAGTAGCAACATGTAATATTTAATATTATATCTTATGAATACAATTTTTATAAATAAATAAGTAATACATATTTATGCTAAACTGTATGACCAACTTCATTGCTACATACATGTACAATGAAGTTCTTTAACTGTACTGTCGCAATAAATAGCAACAGTGCTTTTAGTACACTATCCCTGGAAAATTTACAGACTTTACTGTGCAATCCTGGGGATAAGCTTCCGGTATTTCTATTCTTACATAAATTTTTTTTTTCTAGTCGGCTATTACACGAAGCAACTTTTGTTGCTGATTCTCGGGCGATTCTCTTTTGCTGTCGCACATTACCTTCACACGAGCAACTTGTGTTGCGCAACTCTGTTCGAGTTTTTTTCACATTCTCTTTCACTTTCCTTTAGCCCACTGACGTTTCTTTTTCCTTATAGGTATTTGGGCCACTCTATCACATATATTAATAAGTTCTGTCAATTAAGAAATACTTTTTATTTCTAATTCAAAATTAAAACAAAGGTTATATAACAGATCTCACTATCGTCTGAATCAATTTGTATAGCTTCCTCCATACACTTCACAATACCTTTAATTAATTCGATTTTTTCGCCATACTCCATTTTCTAAAATATTTACATTATTATGTATATTTGTATACATATTAGCAAATTACGTACCAAAAGATGAAATTAAACGCAAATGCAACTATGTACTACGAAAGAAAGAACACGAATGCAGAAAAACGTCGCAGCGAACTGTTTCGAATAAGAACACAAAGCGAGTTGCTGAACACTGGAAACTCGGCGCGATTCTCCTCTCCTCGTCGCCCCCTCGCCTATAAACCAAGAGTTGCCGCAACAAAAGTTGCTTCGTGTAATAGCCGCCTAATGAACTTAGATAATTCATCTGCATGTTTGGTATCGATAAAATCATACGTTTGCTATAGCCCTGATAGCTTCAGCAGTCCTAAACGCTACTGTCTTCCTTCCTTAGCGCGCAAATGTGTGAACAGTCGCGCCCGTGGCAAAAACGCAGAAATCAAGCATCTTTGTTTTTTTTTTCATTTGAACAATATTGACATTGCTCAATACGCATATATAGTTTTGTACACATCTATGATTTCAATTACAATTGTTTATCATATAAAATATCAAAACAGAAAACAAACTATTAAAAATAGTTTATATATTTATAAATAATAGCATTCGATTTCAAACATATTAAAGACAACTTTTATTATTACTACTGTATATCGAAATTGCCAACCCTGCGTTGTGAGAGAGCAATCAGCTGACACGTTTCTACGGCAAAAACCAAAATTCGCACGGATCCTACGTCAAAGAGAGAAGGTAGTAGTGTTTGTCACTGTTCACTTACATTGTGCGCCCATAAGATGGGTCGTATCAGCTGACACGCGCCATGATTCTACGTTCTACACTATTTTTGCTATGACAGACGAGCAAAATTAATATTTCACAATCAGCTGTCTAAATGCACAAGCATTAATCAACGCTAATGCGCATAGAAATTTTATGGTGACAGACGGCAGACTTGTGCATTTAGACAGCTGATTGTGAAATTTGTTTATTTATTTAAAAAAAGTGATATACGAATGAATAACATAAATTATTATCACAAATTTTGGTATTTTTGGAAAATCAATATAAATTTAACGAAAAAATACGTTTATTATTAAGATAATAGAGTGAAATTAAAAGCAATAATTGATTGTAATGCGGAAAAAGTGTGCGAAAAAAATTAAAAATATTGAAAAAATGGATAGCAAACTGTGCGTTGTTTATTTTCTGCCATCTAAAAATATTAAAATTTGTTTTTGGTAATATACTTGCACAGGAGGATGGAGTCATGTGTAGAAGTTCACGCAAGTGAGGAAAGTTTTCTGATTGCCATTCACTTGGGAGTGGCCAGAAACGATTGTTTTACATATGACTCAACCAGCTCACGACCTAAGCCTAAGAACATCCGTTTGAAGGTGAGCTAAAGTGAGAAGGCGAAACATTCCCTGCATAGGGTTGTGCGCTGGGTTTGGGACCCGCCACGTAAAAAAACCACCCCAATGACAACGCA
>NW_017536174.1:117229-121954 GCF_001853355.1 Bactrocera latifrons | reverse complement strand
AAAGTCCTCTCTCGACAAACAAAAACCAAACTCTATAAGTCACTCATAATTCCCGTCCTGCTATATGGTGCAGAGGCTTGGACGATGTCAACAACAGATGAGTCGACGTTGCGAGTTTTGGAGAGAAAAGTTCTGCGAAAGATTTATGGTCCTTTGCGCGTTGACCACGGCGAATATCGCATTCGATGGAACGATGAGCTGTACGAGATATATGACGACATTGACATAGTTCAGCTTTTAATTCGCAGCGGCTACGCTGGCTAGGTCATGTTGTCCGGATGGACGAAAACACTCCAGCTCTGAAATTATTCGACGCAGTACCCGCCGGGGGAAGCAGAGGAAGAGTAAGACCTCTACTCCGTTGGAAGGACCAAGCGGAGAAGGACCTGGCTTCACTTGGAATATCTGATTGGCGCCACATAGTGAAAAGAAGAAACGACTGGCGCGCTGTTGTTACCTTGGCTATAATCGCGTAAGCGGTGTCTACGCCAATCAAGAAGAAGAACTAACTACGGAAATAATCGCCAAGTGATCGCAGTTGCTATCTCTCGCTTCATCCCGGAAGAATGCACCCCATTTTCCAGCCGAACAAGCTCTTCGCGACACCTTACGCCATGTCTATCCTTGTGATTCCCGCATAAGGGTTCTCAATTTGGAGAACCTCTTCAACGGCGTCAGTAAAGTTTAGACTACTGTCAAGGGTTTGTTTAACCCGGAGAAATCTGATGACCGAGATGAAATTAAATTCAATGAATAGGCCTCTTTGGTCCCGAAGAAGTACGCGAGCTATTTCAGCCAGCAATTTACACTACACCCTTTGGTAGAAAAAGACATAGGATGTGTAATACGACGCCTACGCAAAATGCCAAAATACTGCGCACCACTTACTTTCACTGATGAGTAGATTCGGAGTGACATCGATAAAGTATAACCATCCAAATCCATTGGCCCTGATGAAATAAACATGCTGATGCTAAAGCATCTTCGCCGACGGGAGTAAGTATGTTCACCAAAGTCTTCAATCTGTTGCTGACTACTTTTCAAATACCCGATGTGTGGAAAAGCGGCCCCCTGCTGAAACGTGGGAAACCTGCCCACAAGAGGGGAGTCCTATGGCGCGATAACTTTTCCTTTCCCTAGTAGTGAAGACACTTTAGACCTTTCTACTCCCGACGCCTAGATAGTTCATGGTTTTAATCAAAAACTACTCTGCGGGAGGACGTAGCGTGGATTTGTCAAAAGTCAACTACACAATGCCGTTTGATTACATCGAAAAATTTATGCTCTCTCCGGACGGAAAAGATGGACAATGAAATACCTAAACGGTTGGCAATCATTTGTACTGTTTGGAGGTAAAAATGTTAAATTGAGAAGAATCAAAGAGGGGGTTACGCAGAGCGGCGTTCTCTCAACCACCACAGGAATTTCTATCACCACGATGACGTCGGGCAATGGAATCGATGACATATTACCAAAAGTAAACGCCTATTTCTCCAACATTTCTCGCTGTACGGAGCCTAACACTCTGCTCCACTAAATCCGCGGCAACCATATTCAAAAACTGAACGAAGGAGTACAGACTTGACCTTAATATTGCAGTCGATGGCGTGAAATTTTGGATGCAGTAAAATGCAGACGAGGAAACTGCAGACATGTCAGAACACTACACTCCGGATTACAACAGGATACCTCTTGATGTCTCCCATAGAACACTTGCACAGTGAGGGTCGTATTCTCGCAGTTAAGGAGCAAAATGAACTCCTCTCCAAACAGTTATGCCTTTTAGAAGCATCAAGAGGTCCTTCCTCAACTGCGTTGACGATTTGAAACAATACGTCAAACCACAACCCATTGCAGACGTGGAGCTCGGGTTGAACCTTGCGCAGTTTCATTCTGGATACAGTAGCATGTTAAGCTCCTACTTGCGTAGAATCGACCTTGTCATATCCAACATGTGTACAACGTACAACGAGTTCCCGCATGACACTAACCACCTTTATTCATTCCCCTCTGCCTATGATCCGACAGCGTCAAAACAGCACTTTTCTGGGCCTAACCTCGATAGCAACTTATTTAGTCCTTACCATGGTAACGGGAATTAGGTACTCGTGACAACAACAAAGGAGCACTTGCGTAGCTTTATTCTGGGTACTATAACAGGTTAAACTCGTCGAAACAGCACGTTTCCTGGGCCTACCGTTGGGTGATCTCAATTATCTGAACCTTACCACCCCAAAGGGGACTAGATAAACGTTACAACTATTTTTGCATACGAATAATATCGAGTTTAGTCTCGGCTCGGCTTTCAGCGTCCATTCTGGAGGCATCCTTTGTGATGAATTCACAAAATTAACCAAACTCCTTTGTACAAGTGATGGCTCATGTTCATGCTATCTTATTGGAAACACATGCAAGTAATTTTTTTCAAACGATTGGAAAGCATAGTTTATAAATATTGCGTTGCCTTTGAAAAAAGTGCACAATAAATAAAATTAATATTTTAGCAGTTTAGAAACGAAATGGGAAAAAACTACAAAACGAAGAAAAGTGGACTTTGATCTTTACATAGGTACATGGACTGACGATTACACATTATTTTAAAAAATATAACATACAATATCAGAGCTATTAAACATATTTTTGTACTTTATGATTAAGCTTATTTCTATCATTTAAGTTGAAATTAATTTTCTTATTTTCATATCATAATATTGTACAAAGTTAGATAACTTAAACTGAGATGTAACCTTTCAAATCCTTTGATTTATTTTGATTTCTACCAAAAACTTACGAGAACATTTGAGGGTATTCAAATCGAATTGTCCAAGAAATTATTTAAAATGATAAATATGTTTAATGGTTGGTCATTGTTTATTTGTTTGTAATTCCCTTAACCCATTACATGAACTGGATCTTAGCAAGTGAATGGGAGCTAAACGTAAATCGGCCAAATTTGTAAATTCGAAATGATTCCCCAAGAACATTTCCTGATTATCGATTTAAACATATCTTAAGGAAAGGTAAGTCCTGAAATTGCCGCATATTTTATTGTATCAATACAAATGCGTGTAATTTAATTAAACAATTGTAGTTTTAACACACACCTTAAAGTAAATATAAACAAATTTTTAAACTAGAAAATCAAAGAAGTTACATCGTTTCCAAAAAGCAATTTCCATGATACTGGAACAATTAGCTTTATGGATTTAGCTTCTACTTCCAATTGTAAAAAGGTCGAACACAAATCGTTTAGTTCTCGGATTATGAGCGTAGCATCCGTCGAATTATCGCCTTCGAGAACATATCGAAAAAGCAACATTACGGGAACTTGTTTTTCTTCTAATAAGCGATATAATTGTAAGCCATTGCCTCCGCCAAACACTGTATTTCCTTTGAATTCCATCCATTTTACGTTAGCTAATTGAGTTTCGTGATTTTCACGAAAGCTATTGGAAACGCAGTATTCATATGGCGAAGTACCTATTTCACGTTTCTCGAAACCGAAACTTGCGCTGAGTATTATCACTCTCTCAGCAGGACATACTAACTCCGCTATGTAACTATGTAGACTCTGTGAATGACGTGATATGAGAGGAGTACGAAATTGAAAAACGACCAATTTATTGACAGTACATTCATATATTTCACAAGCAGCGACCCTCTCTTCCGGATCATGTTGGTAAGCTGACGGGCCAAAAACAGGAATCAATGCTGGATGCATAAGATTTCCCACACGTCGCATTGTTTTTGATGCTATCAACAAATCACAAGCCAGTTGTGCTGCATTTCCCACACATATACTGGGTATTATTATCGTGTATCCTTCAAGGTTCAAAGAGTTTCTATCCTTTAATTGCAACATATTAAAACTAATAGAATTTAACTTGAAAGCAGAACTAAATCTACATCAAATATGATAGTAATGCAGCTTTGTTCGTTTTGACAAAAAAAACAATAACAAAACTGTGGAAATGCCACATGGTTTCAAAAGTTCTAACGACAAGCAAACGTTATGGTATACTAATTTAATCGTGCAGTTATTGTGTGTAGAGACTCCGTATTGCTTATGGAAAACAATATGTGGATAGTATGTATACTTAATGTTGCATAAACGGTCACTTCGCTTTCGTTTCTGTTCACTTAAATTTAAAATCCTATCCTTCTTACCATTCAATATGTTTTGGGATATGTGCTTCCAAATCATAAAGGCCTTTAAATTCCAGAGATGGATTTACCCAGTATTTCGTACTTTTTTTCTTTATGAATTCTAAGCACGTCTATAGGTCGTACTTGCCTGGTCCACGCCATTTCGCAAATGGTTATGTTATGATAACAAATGCCCTCAAACAGATTTGGCAACGACAATGGCATTAGATGTGACAATTAGAAAGTCATAAACTTTCACCTGCCGAGTTTCCGTGTAAAGCAGAATATACACTTGCAGATATGTCTATATGTCAAGAATTGCGTACGGTCACATCGTGTATAGGCAGAGAGCATAAAACATACTTTATGTTCTCTGCATATAGCAGCAGAGCGCGCACACTTTTTACTGATAAATGATAATATCACGATCTGCATTTGAATTGTACTTACATATGTATGTAAATATGTGYTGATKTGTAGATACGTATGAAAATTGAAATGAAATGCGATTTACATATAATATTATTGTAATATATTATAATAAGTAGTTTAGGATATTATGATAGTATGTCATATATG
>NW_017536174.1:110820-117169 GCF_001853355.1 Bactrocera latifrons | reverse complement strand
AGTTATCAATTTTGCATGCATTCACAAAAACTCGCAAAATGATATTCAATATCAATTAATATGATTGCATGTATGTAAACGTATAGAATTATATGCAAAAGACTAACATACGTCTGCAATAGAAATGTATATTTCTGAGCATAATTTTCATTGAATGCTTAGCTCTGTTCACGCTCCACTGTTAAGATTTCTCCTTCTTAGCAAGCTGTGTTGAAACGCACTCATCGCGTTTTGTTAGCTTTTGACAGTTTACACGCCTGTCCGTTGTTGGACCTTCTCTATAAATATACGTTCTCTGCAACTACATATTTTTTCTCTATGCACTAACACCAACCCATATATTCGGGTTATTTTTTGTTTACCTAAATGCGATGAAAAAAAGTTTCTTTCATTTCTTGATTTATTTGAATGAGTGCGAAGGAGAAAACATAATTGTCATTAGTGCCCAAAGAAAATCCCGAAAAGGGTAATAAAAAACGATTGATGTGTGGAATACAATGTTCGCGACAGACTGCAAACGACATCTGTCAAATATTAAAATACACACGTTCTTATGGACGGACCTATTTTGACAGCTGCACGACTACACGACGGCAGGCCGACAGTTGCCGTTCTCGCTAACTTCAATTTTATCCTATATTTGGCAACGAYAGTAGGACGACAGTAGAGTTGACAGTAGAATGGAAGATAGAGAGATGAGAGTGGTGATGCCACTAATATGTAAAATGTAATATTACTCAAAGCTCTAACAAACCTGACGTTATTTTACAAATAAAAGCATAAAATAGCTCTGTTACATCATTTATACAAATAAATTTATTTAATATTTATTTATCTATGGTAAATGAGGCTGTACAAAAAGAAGGTAAGTAAGTGAATTTTATGTGACTTTTTTTTTAATAATTTGCAAATAGTTACTTCATTTGTTTTATAGCATTGGAAATCCGAATGAAATGGAAAAAGATACAGAAGCAGCAAATATCAAATGTTAAGTAAGTATGTGAAAAAAAGTTTATGTACTTTGAAATTGGATTGCGCAGTCCAATATGATACGCAAAAATATATACATACATACATACATATGTACATATGTATTTTATGCGTTTAAGACGGCCTGCTCAATCCAATATAATATGTGAAAACAAATGTTTGTTTTAAATTTTAAATCATCAAATTATATCTATCTTTTCTTTCAGATGTTATTATTACTTTTATTTAATTAATATTTTTTTTCATAGTAAATTGTTTTTGTATTTAATATATTTTTTGAGATAATATTAATCTTTTCTTTCAGATATTATTATCATTTTATACAAATAATCATTCTTTTTCTTTTAGATATTACAACTTCAATGTAATTATTATTTATTTTCAGGTTTTATTAATTATTTTCTTTAATTAATCTTTTTTCAGATGAAATCATTTTTTTAAATTATGTGTGTTTTTATTTACACAGTATTTAATCTGTCTCTTATACACATCTAGATGTGTATAAGAGACAGCTTCAAAATAAAAATATTAATAATTTAAAAACTAAAAAATTTTCTTTGAAATTTTAAGAAATTTTTAAAATAGGAATCAAAAAATGCAACTCTGCATCAGCTGTTTAAAATATAACCTTGCATCAGCCGTCGTTTGGGGATATTAGAGCAGGACAAATATACTTTTTTATATGACACTGCTGAATGAGTGCAACAGTGATGTATGATCACATGTATACGTACGTGAGTGGGTAGAATCTTCACGCGGCCTATGGAAAACTACACCCACTGATTATCTGGTTTTTTTCCCGCTAATGGTTGGCAGGGTACAGATCAGATAACATTAAAGACACACACACATGTATTAAATTGTATAGTTGAAAACACCCTATGTCGTGTGCCGTACATACACATATATTTAATTAGATAAGTAAGACTTCTAAAACAGTATATAAGATTTACAAATTTAAAAATAAAATTATAATGAAAAAATTCTCCCTCGATATAACACTTTTTATTTACAAAGAAAAAACTAGTCAATGTCAATTTTGCTGTTGGAAGTATTTCCACTGGTTATACTGTATTCTCTGTGTTGAAAAACACTCTTTGGCGATTCTCCAAACGAACTACGAGATGCACAACAGTCGGAAATCGTTCATGAATTGCAAAAGTAAATATCGTGCAAAACGCTTTATTGCAGTTAACGTATCGATCATTTGATGAATGAATGAATGAAGATGACGAATGCACCGCGACCTTTGGTCTATTGCGCCCTCTCGTGACTCACATTGACTCGCTTAGTCCCAGTGCATTAATGAAATCCAATGGACTACCAGGTGCTAGCGAGGCAATGTGATCCCTTTCCAAAAACATCATTTCAAGGGCCTTAGTCCTGCGTCTACAGACTGTGCAGTCGATCAGCAGGTGTTCCGGGGTTTCAGGCTCGCTGTCGCGGAACCGGCAGTTAGCGCCCATGCTGTGCAGATGCCTATTCAGCTTGCAGTGGCCAGTGTACCACGCGACTAGTAGCCTGAGTTTGTTCCTGTGGAGGTTCATTACAACGTTGAACCTTCTCATGTTGTATTCTTCCATTAGCAACTTGGCATGTCTCATACCATGAGTTTGTTGCCAATGCTCCACCTTGCCCACTCGTTCTTCCTTGCGGAGCAGCTCCTTCCTGGTATGTTGATCCGTCCCCGTAAAGAGTTCGGGTCCTACTATCTTGGTGGAGGCTGCGGAGCGGGCGAGCTTGTCCGCCAGTTCGTTACCGGCTAAACCTCTGAGACCAGGCGCCCAAATTAGGTGTACCTGGTTTCGTTCCGCAAGGCTGTTCAGCCTTTCCCTGCACTCCTGCACTCGCAGCGATTTGATTTCGTAAAAGGAGGTCGCTTTTAGCGCCGCTTGACTAACGCTGAGAATGGCTATTCCCTCATTGCGATAGTTGCGATGGAGGTCTATTTCTAAACATCTGCTTGTGGCAAAAACTTCTGCATGGAAAATGCTCGGGAACTCTCCCATGGGTATGGAGAGCTTAGTACGTGGGCCCACAATCCACTGGTATATTGCCCCTTATCTTTTCCATCCTCTGAGACGAGACTACCTTGCCTTTTCCACATCCCTTATTTGCAGAATGGTGTGTTTGGCTACCTGACCAATAACCAAATGAAGTGGAGTAAGTTTAAGCAGAACCTTCAGTGCTGTCGTTGGACAGGTGCGCATTGTACTCGCCATGCAGACACAGGCCAGCCACTGTAGCTTCAATAGCTTAGTCTTAACCGAAGTTTGCGATGCTATTGAGGTCCAGGCCACCGCCCCATATGTGATTATCGGTCTCACTATCATGGTGTACAACCACCTAACGATCCTTGGATTACAGCCCCAGAACTTTCCCGCCAGCCGATTGCACACCATTAAGGCTTTCGTTGCCTTGACCAAAATCAGGTTTACATGCTGTTTCCACCTCATAGTGGAATCTAGTATCAAACCAAATTATTTGACACTGTTGGTCATCGATATCTCACTGCCCCCAACTGTGAGATTCCTAAGACCGGGTAGGTACCTGCGTTGCGTAAACGGGATTACGGTCGTCTTTTAGGGGTTGATATTCAGTCACAGAGAGTGTCCTCATATTTACCTTTGGCCATAATTATAATGTCATCCGCATACCGGCAGCGGATCCCATTGTCCGTTAGCAGTTCTAACAGGTCGTTCACGACTAGACTCCGCAGTACGGGTGATAACACACCCCCATGTGGGCAGCGTCTTGTTGTGCCGAGACGAATCCTTCTATGACCTATTGTGGTGTCAGCAACCCTGGTGCGCAGTACGGCTTCTATCCGTTTGCGCACCGGTGCTGCCCCATACCTTTTCTCCAGTGCCCTGGCTACACTCTTGTGAGACGTGTTATCAAAGTCACCTTAGACGTCCAAGAACGCGCAAAGCATCGTCTCTCCATGCTACAGTGAACTCTCTATCTCAGAGGTCAGCTGGTACAGAGCAGTACTGGTAGATCTGCCCGCTCTGAAGGCATGCTAAGCCGTATGCAGCGGTGATCTCTTTAGCGGTTTCATCCTTATTTCCTGATCCACGATCTTCTCCATGGTTTTTAGTATGAAAGACATTAGACTGATTGGCTTGAAAGATTTCGCCAACGAGTAGTCTTTAATTTCTACCTTGAGCATAAAGATCACCTTCGCTGTCCTCTATACTTCGGAGATGTACACCATTGTGAGGCTCTCTCTCAGCAGCCGAACCATGTGAACCCCTGTTGTAACAGCGCCGGAAAGATGCTATCCATCCGCAGAGACTTGAATCTCTCAATCGAAGCCATCGCCCGCCTGATCGAGTCCGCCGTAAATAGCTGTTTGGCGATACTCCAATCCCAACGGGATGGCCTGTGTTCGATCAGGGCAGACATGGTCTTCCCGAACTGTCTCCTTGAACTGCTCCCGCAGAAGCTCCGTGGCTGTGTCCTCTGCGCTGGTCATAAATGTTTCATCACCTCGTTTAATTGCTATTTCTGCGTCCTTTGTGCCCCTGGTCAGAGCCTTGTGCAGCCGAACCGCTTCTGGATCTTTGATACTTGCTGATCTCATCTCGATCAAGACCAATAACCGACATGTTGTTTTTTTTTGGTGTCGTATTTGCAAACGTATTTTGTTGTCGACTTCGATATTCACTCCCTAAGTGAATGGTGAATGTTCTCCCATTGTCGTCTGATTAGCTACGACGATAGACCATCATTTCCAGTTTGCAAGAAAAGCACGTGGATAGTGTTTCGTGCATTTATTGTTAGATAAGGATAAAGTTTTCACTGAAAAAGTTTAAACCATTTTTCTTTTAAATAGCAGAAATAAAAAAGCAAGAGACCGAAATTGAACGATTTAAATAATTTACAAATCAAAAAATTTAAAAAAAAATTATATGGATTAAAGTCACTTTTCGGAAATTTACGATTGGCTAAATGAACCTTAGTCGGCTTCCCCTTCACCACACCTACACCCATCTCTAAGGCGCACACTCATCACACTCATCTCGACAGCACCACAGTCCACATCAACACCACCCACACGAGAGTCCAGAATCCACACACTCAAACACACACCACACCATACCAAAAAAAGGGTCAGTGTATAGTATACGCCGTATACACAGAGCAGTTCAGATTCGACCTCCTTTGAATCCACGTCGCTTGTCCGCCACCGCTACGCAGCGCTCCAACTCGATCCATCTCCGCAGCTTTGAAGTTTATTTTAAATTTAAGTTGAGTCACATTAAGTGCATTTATACAATATTTGTAAAAAAAAAAGGGGAAAACCCACAAATCTACATCATTTATACATTTATAATATATTGTCAATAAATAAGTGTGAATCCCGAGTTTTTTATTTTAAAATAAAGAAAGCGAGCAAGTGGTAAGTGAAGCGGGCAGTGATTAAAACAGTGGTCCTTCGAGCCGGATAGAACGAACTATTAACCAAAAAAAAAAAAAAAAAAAAAACAGGTGAAAACGGAATACACGGTTCTGTACCGTTATATCAAAATCACAAAAAAAAATGGAAACAATTTTGTATATCAAAATCCAAAAACAAAAAAAAAATTTTATGCTAATATACAAATTTTAAATAGCGTATGAAACATATAAATACATATAAAATATTTTAAAAATTGTGCAAAAATCGCTAACTTAATCAAAAAAAAATAAAAATTCCCTCAAAAACCAGGCGCGAAGAATAAAAGTGGTACAAATATCAAGACGGGCGCGTTTGACGCTAGTGCAATAATCGGGCGCGAAAACAACAAAAAATTAATTTAAACAAAAGAGCAAAATTTAATAGTACATAATAAATAAATTACATTAAAAAAAATAACAAGAATAAATAAAAAGACAGGAAGGGAAATCAACATCGGCAACAACACAAGAAGCAGTTCGGAAACCAGAAAAAAAAAATGAAAGGAACCGGATCAAAGGCATCGGCATTTTCCCTCATCTTTATTTGCATTAACAGCCCTTAGCCCCTTGAAGCGGCTCAAAGTGAGTTGTATCGACTCCACTTCTTATTTAAAAATTACATTTTCATATATGTCTGTATGTTGGTTACGGTTAACAGATACAGTTCTTATCCCTAAAAACTGTATTCAAGTCGGTTAATATTTTAAGAGAACGATTGCTGCCAAACTGTTTCAACTTACGGTTAATTTCCGGGAAACCGAAAAACAGTTTGGTACGCTATATACATATATTTATATATCTAAATATATGATACTTGCGACGAGGAGTGCCGTGTCGCAGCGGAGAGAAAACAGGCTGCCTACCTCGCAACGTTACGATCGACCACAACACGTGCGGGATGGGATAGATACCGAGA
>NW_017536174.1:107199-108870 GCF_001853355.1 Bactrocera latifrons | reverse complement strand
GGCAATACCCCTTATACCCCAAAAGTATAAGCAGGATTGCGCAAATAATAAGCTTGGACAAATTCGATCAGTAAAAGCAAAAATAAAAATAGTAAAATACAACATACATATATGCAAACACTTATATTCCTATTTTATATTTATTTATACATATATTGACATATAAGTACCAACCAAAGTTGGAAAACAACATACACTCATATGTATGTATAAATAATAATTATAAATTTCTGCAAAATTACATATCTCCTCATGTGTACTTAGAGTGCATAGCTGCATCTAACCAATTTTCTTCTCCTACGTTATTCGTACGGCAAAATAATATACACGCATACACACGGCATACAATTTGTCTATGCCGGTATATACATACATATAACATACATAGGGTACGTAATTAAATCAAATTTAAAAATTACATTTAAATATTTCGGAAAGTTTCAGTGCGGTAAATGCAACCGTATAAGAAAAATATTACATTCTATTAATTTAAAAAAAAAATTACCAAGAATTGGTAGCCAAAGCGCATATTGGCATTTAAGTATATATTCTATATTCAAAGACCAAATCGGCACATTTACAGCAATACCCCTTGTCCTTGTTAATATACAAGCAAGCAAGAGTGCAACTAAACACTTTAACCTTTATGTCAACAGAGCGTTACCCGGGTAACTTTTTTGCTTTTAAAGTGCCATATCTCTGGATCCGTAAGTTCGATCAACTTGAAATTTCATGATTGCCTAGTCTGAAGGGTTTTACGTATTGTGGTTAAATCTGAGCCGGACTGGACCACCTGAAACTGAGATATGACCAAAAACTAACAACTATCCCTTACGTCAACAGAGAGCATACCCAGGTAACACATTGAATTTTCAAGCAACAATACTGAAAAAAGCGAAAAAATACATTTTTTTTTAAATTCATTAATTTTTACTTAATTTATTAATAATAATATTATTTAATTTTACAATAAATTGAAAATTAAAATAATTTTATTACTATTTATGGGCAATTCAGGCAGCGCGGCATATCCTTTGAGTGCTCTGAACATATTGGGCTTGCCGCAGAATGAGCATGCTTTTCGAGTCTGGCGTCTTCTGAGACATAAGTAGCAGGAACCCTTCAACTTTAGTCGACCAGTGTTGTCCCGCTCCTCTGCTTCTGGTGGTGCCGTTTCCAGTCGCAAAGGTGCACCAGTTATAGCTTCTATTGCGTTGCGCGTTGAGAAAATTTTAGATATTTTCGGATTGGTGCACCTGACATCTACCTCCGCACGGGCCAGTTGCTCGTTGAGATTGTGCAGAAACTCCCTGCGCCGTGCTGTTGACACCTTCATGTGTGGATTTTTCTCCATGTAAATAATATATGCGGCAAAGGCTGCGACATCCATGATATTATAAAAAAACGCCAAAGGCCATCTATTTGTACGCCGTTTGGTGGAATACTCGGCAAGGCATTTGTCCATATTGTCAACCCCACCTTTGTACTTGTTGTAATCCATTATCATAGCTGGTTTACGTCTAGGACCAACAATTTGCGTATCATAGTGCATTGTAGATAGAAGCACAACAGCTTTGTTCTTTTTAGGAACATATGAGTACATGGCAACGCTCTCACTGAATGCAAATATGGTGGATTCTGGTTGGCGCCCTTTTGCAATGGACAATTGTT
>NW_017536174.1:83877-97068 GCF_001853355.1 Bactrocera latifrons | reverse complement strand
CGTATGAAAATTGAAATGAAATGCGATTTACATATAATATTATTGTAAAATATTATAATAAGTTGTTTAGGATATTATGATAGTATGTCATATATGTATGTACATATATACATATAATATATAGCATATCTATATACTCATATGTAAATTTATAATATATTATCAAACATATGAAATATTTAAAAAGTAGCTCTTATTTGTACTTTAACTACAAATGTTACTTTGAAAATATCATAATTTAAAGATAAAGTTATCAATTTTGCATGCATTCACAAAAACTCGCAAAATKATATTCAATATCAATTAATATGATTGCATGTATGTAAACGTATAGAATTATATGCAAAAGGCTAACATAAGTCTACAATAGAAATGTATATTTCTGAGCATAATTTTCATTGAATGCTCAGCTCTGTTCACGCTCCACTGTTAAGATTTCTCCTTCTTAGCTAGCTGTGGTGAAATGCACTCATCGCATTTTGTTAGCTTTTAACAGTTTACACGCCTGTCCGTTGTTGGACCTTCTCTATAAATATACGTTCTCTGATACAAGATTATAATAAGGAAAACGAAATACGCATTCGTTATTCGATACGTTGTGTGTACAATAAATATACAAACCGCCTATCTTAAAGATTCAAACGTATTTATTGTTACCAGATATACACTGAGAGAAGTTTTTTTTCTTTCTCATATTTTACATTTTTACCTATTATCTAAATGAACGGAGATCCTAAGAAATCTGAATCGATACAATATCTGAAATTACAAAAATTATTTCTAATGAAAAGAGCCCGTGTACACCTGCTGAAGCTACACGCTCAAAGCAAGGTGCTACAAAGCAAAAGAAAATTAAAGATATTTGATATACTAAATTTATTGCTGAGAGTGGCAGTCTAATTCGATATTGCACTCGATTTTCATGTTCACCGTTTCAGGACAATTCTGAATCGGTATTAGAAATCAAAAAAGAAAATCTAGGCAATTTCTGGACACGTCTCCAAGCTGCGTATCACGCAATTCTAGAATCTGACGAATCAGATCTACCGGAAAATTTTAAATCATCGGCTTGCTCTAAATACGAAAACTGCTTAGACCAGTACGAGGAAACAAGAGCTATGATCTCCGATCAATTGAGATTAATAAAAGCAATTGCACCTAGTCCACAACAGAGAGTAGAGCTGCCACAAATTCAAAGCCAAGAAGCGAGTTCAGGCATTCACCTTAAAGTGCCAGCATGTGATACAGAAATATTTCACGGAGGTTATGAAGAATGGCCGTCCTTCCGGGACATGTTTACGGTCGTGTACATAAACCATCCTAAATTATCACAAGCGCAAAAATTGTATCACCTCCGATACAAAACAAAAGGTCAAGGAGGCGCAATAGTCAAACAGTTCGCTCTTAATGACGAAAATTTCAATTATGCTTGGGAAGCTTTAAAGGCTCGCTACGAGAACGAAAGAATATTAGTCGACAAACAAGTCACGATATTAATGAATTTACCAAAAATTCAGAAAGAAACAAGTGAAGAATTTATAAAACTTCAATCCACTGTTTCAAATTGCTTGTCGGTTCTAGCGACTTAGAATATTCCCACAGATAATTGGGACCCCATACTGGCAAATATATGCTCCGTGGCATTACCGGAAAAATCTTTGCTTCTATGGGAGCAATATGAAATTGCGGAAAGGGTAGATAAAAAAAACAGTCAGAACTAAAAACGTTCAACACGACCTAAATCGAAGTTTCATTAGACCCCAAGGTAGTAACAACCACAATTTAAACAGAAGCTTCTTTAAAAATCAATCGTTCACATCCGAACAATATAAACCAATGTCGTGCGAACTGTGCACAGGAGGGCACAAACTGAAAGCTTGCGAAAAGTTTAAAAAACTTAATATCAATGAAAGGAACAGCTTTGTCAGAGCAAAAAGACTCTGTACAAACTGTTTGTCCCACTCACATAATCTCAATAACTGCGAAAGCAAATTCAATTGCGTATATTGCCACAAGAGGCATCATTCAATGTTTCATTTCAATAACTTTCCTAGCACACCCCAAAGTAGCGCTTTCTCCAAAAGAGCAACGGGTTTAGTTGCAACCGCAACTCCCAAAACACAAAATCACGAAAGGTATTAAAAACTCAAACGCTACACAGCGAGAATCAAACTAGGGTACTACTACCCACAGCAGTCATCGAACACCGAGGAGAACTTTTCAAATTGAGAGCCCTAATAGACCCAGGATCACGACGATCATTCATAGCGTCTAGGGCGCAAAATAGGTTAAAACTACTAACAAAACAAGCCAATTATGAAATTACGGGAATGGGCGGAAGAGTAGTACAAAACTCAAATAAAATCTGCCCCATTACCCTAATTTCCCCCCAAGTATAAACGCATTCAAGCAGAAGCTATAGTCTTACCGCAACTTACGAACCTGCTTCCAAGCTATCCTTAGCAAGCATTGGCAAAAGTTTACACACCTAAAGCTAGCAGATCCTAAAAAATATCCAATAAATTTCTTAATTCACAATTAAGGAAATTTTGGGAGTTAGAAGAACTCCCAACCATTTCAATTACAACGCCAGAAGATCAGTATTGTGAAGACTTTTACAAAGTCACAACTACTAGATCAGGAAATGGTCGGTATGTCGAACGACTACCATTTAAATGACAATTTCTAGATACACTCCCCATAGGTCACTCCCGCACCTCTGCAATACAGTAGTTTCTAAGTATGGAGAAAAACCTACTTAGAAAAGGTAAGCTCAAACAACATTATGATGATGTCTTACAAGAATACCTCCATTTAGATCATATGGAGGAAGTAAGCCCATGCGAAAAAATCATAAAATCACTCAAATATCACTCATTTTACTTGCCACATCATGCAGTAGTAAAGCCTGACAAAAAAACAACAAAAGTTAGAGTTGTCTGCAATGCCTCCAGATCCACTAGCTCGGGGAATTCCCTAAATGATATTTTATTCACGGGACCCACCCTCCAACCAGATTTAATGCTCCTTATATTAAATTGACGTTTATACAAATATATTTTCAATGGGGACGTCGAAAAAATGTATCGACAAATAATCGTACATAAAGATGATCAAGATTTTCAACGAATTATTTTCCGAAAATCTCCCAATAGTCCACTATGCGACTTTAAATTAAAAACAGTTACCTTTGGCGTAACTGTGCCCCATACCTCGCCATTCGTACACTCCACGAACTGGCAGAAGACACGAAGTCAAAATTTCCTCTGGCAACACAAGGCCTAAAAACACAAACGTGTGTAGACGATATCCTGTCTGGGAGGCACAGCCTCTCACAAGCATACGACTCCTTATCACAAGTGATAAAGGCCCTCAACACCGCAGGGTTTCCTCTAAAGAAGATCACAGCTAATCACCCAAGTATCTTAAAAAATATACCAAATGATAACAAATTTCCTTATATTCGAAAAGGAAAGTATAACAAAAACACTGGGCATCCAATGGAATGCGATAACGTACTAGTTCTCATACACGACAGAGTCCATAACCGCATTATCCGCCATAACAAAGAGGCAAATTTTATCCTCAATGGCAAAACTTTTTGACCCCGCAGGATGGCTTGCGCCAATTATGATACAAGCGAAAATTTTGATTCAAGAATTAGGGCTAGGCGGAACAGACTGGGACGAATAAGTGAAACCTCTTCGCTTAGAAAAGTGGTCTCAGATTGCTAATAATCTGTAAGACATCTCGCAGATACAAATTCCACGGTGGGTAAACTATTCACCCCAATACAAAGTGGAACTACACGGCTTCTGCGATGCCTCTGAAAAGGCATATTGCGCCACGATCTATGTGCGCACACAAAGCGACACCGCAGCCACAAGCCACTTACTAGCGGCAAAAGCAAAAGTCGCACCTCTAAAAACGATAAGTCTACCACGACTTGAACTCTGTGGCGCTCTGCTACTAGCAAAGCTGGTTTCCACGGTGCAGACCCACATGAACATGGCAAAATGCAAATTATATCTATGGTCCGATTCCGAAATTGTTCTAGCCTGGTTAGAAAAGCCACCACACACGTGGAAAATATATACACTGACGGACAAAAGTTTTGGCACAGCTGATGTTGGTTCCTTCAGTGCTCTGTAGTTGCGTAAATTTAAAAGGTAGGTTCAAATAATGTACTAGTAATATACTCACCTTTATGTTATCTATATGATATATCTGTGGTTGTTTTGTTACAATAATTTAAATAAAAAGCGAATATATTTCAATGGACAAAAGTTTTGGCACATTTTGAATATGTATTGAAACATGAGAAAAAAATGCTAATTTAATAACGAGTATTTAAACGTTTCATTTTAATAACGTCATTTAAACGATTTGGCATGGAGTGAACCAATTTTTTTGTCACCTCAGATCCAATGTTAGTCCATTCATACTGCAGTACCACTTTAATTGGCTTTTACTTGTTACGTCCAAGTTCATCCCATAAGTGCTCAATCGGATTTAAGTCCGGTGATTGAGGAGGAGTTGCAAGAACGTGGGGAACATCATAAGCTGTATGTTTTGGATCATTATCTTGCTGAAAATAGAACTGATTCCCGAGATTCACCTTTTCTACACTTCCTTGCAAGTTTTCTTTCAATATGTAAAGGACCTCCACAAGAGGTACCGATGGAAAGGTACAGAAAATGCGCCAAAAGTTGGAGATTGTGTCCTGATTCACGACGACTGCCTGCCACCTATCGAATGGCGGCTGGGCCGCATAGAGAAGCTTTACCCATCTCCGACGGTCATATTCGCGTAGTCGATATCCGTACGCATTCCGGAAAGCTAATAAGACTGCTCGTCAAACAATGCTTTTTACCGGGCGCTGATAACCGTGAAACGAAAACCGCTAAAATAAACCGCATATAAAACCAAAATAAAATAAAAACTTTAGATAAATACATCTATATATATTTAAAATAACACACGAAAATAGTCGATTAACCTAACGACCCATGCCGCCCAACGTGGAAGCCATGCTCATATGCCTTATATGCAACCACATTCTAATTTAAGTAACACTCTTCCATACAGATAAACATGGATGCAGACATGCCACTAACTCCGACGCCAACCATTCGCTCGACTATCCACGTGCAACGCCAAGTGGCAGCCCCAGTTGCGGCCAGCCCAGTCGCAGCTCCTCGAACCACCACATCAACGAGTCCTCGTAGTGGAACCCGAACACTGCCGTCAACGCCCATATCAGCAGCAGAGCCGCAGCGCATGAGGTGCCCAATATGTCGTCGACCACACCGGTTGATGCACTGCGCCATTTTTAAAGGACTGCCACCACAGCAAAGGMTGCACGTCGTCCAAGCACACGGCCACTGCCTCAATTGTCTGGCACCTACCCACACTACCCAGAAGTGTACTTCGGGAAACGTGTGCCAGATATGTTTGTGGCCTCATATTGATGATTTGATATCATCGGCCTCAACACCCGCGCCGTTAGTTCCGCTTTCTCCAGACTGGACAAGGAAGCAAAACAAATGGGTCTGCAGTCAACGAGGGCAAGACGAAATATCTCCTATCATCAAACAAACAGTCGTCGCAAAGTCCTCCCTCGACAAACAAAAACCAAACTCTATAAGTCACCCATAACTCCCGTCCTGCTGTATGGTGTAGAGGCTTGCACGATGAAAGATTTATGGTCCTTTGCGCGTGGAACGATGGAACGATGAGCTGTATGAGATATACGACGACATTGACATAGTTCAGTGAATTAAGAGACAGCGGCTACACTGGCTAGGTGTTGTCGAATGGACGAAAACACTCCAACTCTGAAAGTATTCAAAGCTGTACCCGCCGGGAGAAGCAAAGGAAGAAGAAGACCTCTACTCCGTTGGAAGGACCAGGCTACGCTTGGAATAACCACTTGGCGCCACGTAGCGAAAAGAAAAAACCACTGCCGCGTTGTTGTTAACTCGGCTATAATCGCGTAAGCGGTGTCGACGCCAATTAAGAAGAGGAAGTTTTAATTTAAAATCCCCAAAAACTCTTATTTTGTTCGATCTGACCATAATGGAAAATGTTATAAAAATCGCTTATTTTGAAGCGCTCTCACACTGGAATAAGTTGGACATCCATTTATTCCTGGATAATGGGATGAACAACTTATTCCAGTGTGAGAGCGCCTCAAAATAAGCGATTTTTATAACATTTTCCATTATGGCCAGATCGAACAAAATAAGAGAGAACGCTTCAAAATTAGCGTTTTTTATAACATTTTCCATTATGGCCTGATTAATAATTTGTGGGCAGTTAAATTGAAACACCCAAGATTTAGTACGAATAAAAATTACTATATAGTGGTTATTTATATAAAAGGATTTAAGCTTGTTAGCTCTCACTCATTAAATGTTTTTAATAATTTTCCATTTAAAATAATACTATGATGCTTCAAATTACAAAATGTTTCATCAAATACTTTTAAATTTCACAAATTTATTTAATTTTCATTGTTTTACATATTTTATAAGTGGTCTTGAACGAATTTTTGGTAAGATTTCAATCTGGCCATCCCTCGTTTCCAATTGATAAACGTCAAAACCTACTGAGTTCGATTAGCTGTCAAAGTTCAGTAGGTTTTGACGTTTAGTAATTGCTCTCTCATTACCAGTGAGAGAGGAGTTGGACATATCTTTATCTCTGTTAACATCATGCACGACTGTGGCGCAAAACCGAATATGCCCTGCGAGAAATACTTTATGATTCTAAATGAGTTTAGTGTCATAAGAAGATTGATATAGACAAATGTATTAAAGATATAACATTGAACAATTCGTTTAAGCTATACTATTTATATTATATATATAAATTATTCCCTTCATTTCGAGAAACTGCAGAACTTCTTATTTATCTGTTTATTGTTTGCTCTGAGATTTGAATAATCCTTTATTTATATATAGCTTTTAGTTTTATTGAATAATTTCAAAAATTTTTGCGTAGATTCCTATGTCGAAGCGGAAGGGAGAAGCGGTGTTGGCTGATCACTTTTAGCAGAAACAGTCACAAACGCTACGCCCTTCCTTCCTTTTCCTTCCTTACCGATCAAAATGTGTGAAAAGTTGAGCCCGTGGTTAAAATGCAGAAATCATTTTGTACTCATCTAAGTTTTCAATTACAATTTTTCATAATAGAAAATATCATAACTGACCACAAAGTATTAAAAATAATTCATATATTTATAAATAATAACATTCGACTCTGATTTTGAGTTATTTTAAGAAAATTCCACACATATTGAAGACAACTTTTATAATTACTACAGTATATCGAAATTGGCAACCCTGTGTTTTGAGAGGGCAATCAGCTGATACGTTTCTACGGCAAAAATCAAAATTCCGTGGATTCCCACGGCATCTTACGGCAAAGAGAAAAGGGAGTAGCGTTTTTCACTGTTCACTTACATTGCGCGCCCATAAGATAGGTCGAATCAGCTGACACGGGCCCCGATTCTACGTTTTTTACTGTTTCTGCTATTACATTGCGCTCCCATAAGATAGGTCGTATTAGTTGACACGGGCTGCGGGTTTACGTTGTTCGCTAGTCAGCTAGCAGCTATAAGAGATATAAGGAGCAGATAGAAACTGGATAAACTACATGCTTAACAAGTGAGGAAGGGATAAGTTTTGGTGCAACTGAACATTATAAACTCTTGCAACTTACAAGAATTAAAGCCAGGGAAATAACTTAAAGTGTAAGGTGGCAAAAAGAGGATCGGAATTTAAGCCAATTTATATATATGTACATAAATTTTATAGTATCGACCCGATTGTAACTTGTACTAGGGAACTTGCATACCAAGTTTTAACAAAGTATCTCAATTTTTACTCAAATTACAGCTTTCACGGTCGCATGGACGGACGGACGGATATACAGACAGTCAACCGGATTTCAACTTTTCTCGTCATCCCGATCATTTATATATACGTATACAACCTTATATCTATCTCTCTTTGTTTTAAGTGAAACGTACAACCGTTATGTGTGGAATACAATTCTCGCGACAAACTGCAAACGACATCTGACAAATATTAAAATACACACGTTCTTATGGACGGACCTATTTTGACAGCTGCACGACTACACGACTGCAGGACGACAGTTGTCGTTCCAGCTAACTTCAATTTTACCCTATATTTGCCAACGACAGTGGGACGACAGTAGAGTAAACAGTAGATTGGAAGATAGAGAAATGAGGAAGAGTGGTGATGCCACTAATATGTAAAATGTAAAATTATTCACAGCTCTAACAAATTTGACGTCATTTTACAAATAAAAGCATAAAATAGCTCTGTGGCATCACCACTTTACCTCATCTCTCTATCTTCCATTCTACTGTCAACTCTACTGTCGTCCTACTGTCGTTGGCAAATATAGGATCAAATTGAAGTTAGCGAGAGCGACAACTGTCGGCCTGCCGTCGTGTAGTCGTGCAGTTATCAAAATTGGTCCGTCCATAAGAACGTGTGTATTTTAATATTTGACAGATGTCGTTTGCAGTCTGTCGCGAGCATTGTATTCAGCACATCAGGAATAAATCTTTATCTCTGTTATCTATGGTGACTACGCCAATCAACGCGGTAGAGGAGCCAATCAAAGAGTTTAAAATTTACGCATAGGTCATTATGCATTTCTGAAATCACATAAACGATGTTTTTCAAGGGAAATGCAAGCTTGAGTGTAAGACCTAATCGTAATGAAATCTTACCTTTTCCTCCGTTCAAGAAACCTCAGCCTATTGGATATTTTAGCGTCGTAGGTGGAGTTTTGCGAGAATATGAACCTAATGCTCAACAACTGCGTTACTACAGACCTCCGTCAGCTCAAAAATTTCCTCTTGACTTAAATGAAGGTCTTAGTTTAGCTATCAAAAAACCAGAAACAGTACAAGAAGAAGGACTTGACCACTTATTAAAATTTATCTTTGATAATCGTGATCGTTTAACAAGGTCTTTATCTGCATGCGAAGACAAAAAACATCTTGTTGCTGAATTCGTGTGCTGGCGAGGGCTTTTACGTTTGTTGATGTGCACTCCATATGAATATCGAAGTGATTGGTCAATAGCTGTAACACGATTTAATGGCACGTTTTATCTTTGGAAACGTGACACTGATAATGATAAGTTTCAGCGTTCTCAAGAGACTGAACAACAGCGTACATTTGCATCATGGGGTTTCAAGTTTGAACAACATTGTCTGACAGGTGCGTAGTTAAGCCAATTCTAWAAATTAAATAATCCTACTCTTCATAGAATCGCCGTTTCTGGAGCCGGACACAAGTGTACCAGTTGACGAATGCAGCGAATTTTCGTGTGTTTTTACTTCAAAAATTGGGAGTCTGGATGTACTATACGGTGCTGAAATGGATGGCATTGAAAGTGAGCAACCGATATTGCTGTAAGTAAAAATATTTATTTATATTGGTTTTAGATACAGGATTTATTTTTTTTAGTGATGATAACCCAACATATTTAGAAAAATTAAAATTTGTCGAAGTAAAAGTACGTCAAAGAAACCTAAATAAAAATCAAATTCAGTCTTACAAACGTCATAAAACTCGTAATTGGTGGTGCCAATCATTTTTGGTAGGTATTCAAGATATATATTTGGGCTTACGGAATGAGCAGGGACAAGTTGAACGCATCGAACACGTTGAAGTACGATCTTTACCAAAGCAAGGAATAGTAAGTATCAAGAATTAAGGAATTGGCATATTCTAAAAAAAAAATTTTATATTTTCAGAACCAATGGACACCAAATGTTTGTGCGACATTCTTGATAGATTTTTTGAATTACATAAAATCACTAATGTCTGAAGTGAATTGCCCGTATACTGTTTACGATTTTTACTTCAACTCCAAACGCGGTACTGTAACGTATGAATGCTTACGAGGGAAGAACCAATATTCATTTCTCCCAGACTACTACATTGAGTTAATGAACCCTAAAAACAACAGTAAAAATAGTAAATGAAATTAAATRATTCTTTGTTTCAGACGTAATACATAAGTAAAATATGTAAAGGTGTGAATAAATTAAATACTTTTCATACAAAATAAGAACACTTTATATTTCTTTCCTATCAGTATATTTTATTCAAATAAAAAAGTTAATTTTATCACTAATTAATTAATGAAATATTATAGATTTTCAAGCGCTGTGTATGCTGAACTTAACATGAGAATGTTTAAATTTATGTAATGGAAAAGTTTGAACATGTCAGTGGTGACAAAATATGCAGCGTTGTTAAGCTCTCAAAATGAAATTTCAACAAATTTCCGCATACATTTAGAGTTCTGTTTTCTTCGATTTGCCRCTGCGGTCAAATCCATTGAGTTCATTCGTAGCGTGTTTGGCGATGTACTTAATGAAGTCGTCGACCTCACGTCCTTCGTTGTAAGCAACTGGTTTGTCTTTTTGATTTTTGGGCAGCCAGAAAAGTGTTGGGAATYCACGAACATTGAACTCTGGTGGAACATCATTGGCAGTGGCATCCATTTTAACAAGTTCTACCTCTTCATTCTGCAATTTCTCGGCAACTTCATCAAATACTGGTGCCAATTTCTTGCAATGCCCACACCAAGGTGCATAAAATTCTACCAATGTATCTTTATTGTTATTAATGACTACTTCGTCGAAGTTTTTAGCAACAGCAACTTTTACGGGGGCATTATTGTTTTCTGGAATGGGCTCGGACTTCACGTAAGGTTCAAGTTCTCCATCAAGTAATTTTTCAACAAAATCTCGTAGATTTTCGACCGAAAATTCCTCCTTCAGAGCATATTTGAGATTCTTTTCATCGCGGGCTAAAATGACGGGCTTGTCTCCAACAAAGTCATAGCCATACTCATTTAGTTCATGTTGGAAATCATCTTTTGCGCTAATAGCGAATGTTGCTTTGTTAGTGAATTCCTTCGCCACTTTGAGAACGCGATTACGCCAATAATTTGTTCCTTTAGGGTTCTTTACATAATCAACAGAGTAGTACGCAACTATAAGTGGATTTTTAAAATCGCGAATAGTATCCTGGGTACGATGACCGACCAAACCATGGCTGTGAAAGTTTTAAAATCATCATTATTTAGTAAACATAAAGCACAAACATTATACAGCTTACAAATTCTCCTTCACGAATGTACTTAATTCAGATTCGGATGATCCCTCGAACTGAACGTTCGTTTCCTCAAATTTATTCGCCAAATGTGGTGCACGGAACAGCACAATCTTTTCTCTGCGCATTGTATATGTAAAAGAATAGTTAAAATATTTCGGATTAAAAAATATAGTATAATTAAAGAAGTTTATTTTTTATAAAATTACAAAAAATATACATCTGATCAAAATATTAAGTTATTCTTGAATAAGTCTTCGAATTTAGATTAATCTTCGTTTTAGAATATTCTTTTTCGTAGGTTCACTTACGTTTCTCCATATTTAGCGAGTACATCAGGATCGTTACTATGACCAAAACGATATTTCTCTCTATTCTTATCAGCGAATTTGACGAACAGTTTAGCAAGGGCTACATCTGGGTCTTCGAAGAAGCCAAATATCGTTGTATCCTTGGTGTCTAGGAATTTATTAATTTCATCAACCGATTTAATATTTCTGGAAGCTGGTCCAACTTGAGCTCTCATGTATTTCACAATTCCATTTGCTTCTCGTGGTCCACTATAATCTTGTGAAACTGAATCACCACGGAAAATCTTAAGGGTTGGATAGCCGCTAACAGAGAATTTACTGCAAGTTTCTTTACCAGCTTCTGTGCAATCAACCTTAATAATTTAGAGTACATAAGTATCTCAAATTGCATAAATAAATTAGTTTATCCACAAACATACCTTTGCCAAAGCTATTGGAGGGTCGTCACCCTTTACGAGCTCCGCAGCTTTGGCATACTCGGGTTTTAATCTCTTACAATGTCCACACCTAAAAATAATACAAATTGGAAAAATTTGATAACATCAACACTTCTTTAAAATTACAAATTTAAAAGTTTTCAAATAAAAAAATAATCTTATCTAAATTGTGTAAAGTATTTAAGGCAAAACAATTAACTCGGTTAAAAATACAATGAAGCCTTATCTCCACATGTACTTCTTATCGCCACTAAGTGTGGTACATACTTTAGGCATTTCTACGGTGTTTTTTTCTATGAGATTCAGGGTATAAGACCTTAAGATGCTGGTACCACATAAAAACTCATTGAATATGGTGATATGTTACAAATTTTAATTAAGGTTTCATTCAAATATTGTTACATGTTTGTACATACACATGCATATAAAAATTCCAAATTCACCCTAAACAAATTCCTATGCAAGGTTCAGATTCGGAGATTTGTCAGACGGACATAGGAAATATATGTAAACGTACAAAAGCTAAAATTTAAAATAATAGTTCTTAAAACACAAAATCATGACACACCCCAAAGTTTCTTTAAGGAAGCTAAATGTACGCTATACATATTTTTATAAACAGATTTAAGTTATAATCAATCAACGTGGCTTAAAATTAGCCTTTTCTCTTTTAATTGTTGAGGAAAGTACGAACGAGATGAAACATTTTACCGAGCAAAATTAAAATGGCTTCCTGTAGAGATGACGTGTTATTATTGTCTTAGCAATTTATGTGTCAATAATATACTTTTTGTAATTTTGTTTCTAAATATTTTTAACTTACCATGGTGCATAAAACATAACTAATGTAGTTTCATGTTCCTTCAACACAGAATTGAAATTGTCATCCGTCAATTCCAGCACATCTTGCTCAGCGCCAGCAACTAGTGCCACGGAAATGCAAAGTACCACTAGTAGTCGATGCATTACAAATCTCTTATAATCGGCGCGTAGTTTATTATTTATGCAATCACAACTTTAAATGAATCTTGAAATCCGTCTAAGTAAAATAATACTTCTAGGTAATACGATCAACCACAAAATCATCTACCGGCTTCGGATGATGAATGCAAATTAATTGATTTCTTTGGCAGTGTAGAGTTGTACATTTGTAAAGACAGGTGCTGCCATATAACAAGCTTTGGCGTTTAACTCGGAGTTTTCTATGAAAATAATATTTAACATGTCATACCGCAATGCAAAAACAATCTAAATTATTATTTTTAATTAT
>NW_017536174.1:62157-76347 GCF_001853355.1 Bactrocera latifrons | reverse complement strand
CAATGCTAGCGACAGACTGCAGCAGCACGACAGTGAACTGAAAATGGCGTTGTGAATCCTACTACATAAACGTTTGTGAGAGGGCAGCAACATAACAATGAGCGGCATGTACACAAAACTACGCAGTTGTCCATTTTGCATGTACACAATTTCGTTGTGGTCATACTAATACCTTGCACTTCAATGAAATTTAATATTTTGTTCAAAGTGAAATTTCTTATGCAAAAAATAAGTAAATGGGTATTTCAAATTATCAATTGTTATTACAAATGACGTAACAGAGCTGTTTTATGCTTTTATTTGTAAAATAACGTCAAGTTTGTGAAACTCAATGAGCTGTAAATAATTTTACATTTTACATATTAGTGGCATCACCACTCTTCCTCGTCTCTCTATCTTCCATTCTACTGTTAACTCTACTGTCGTTGGCAAATATAGGATAAAATTGAAGTTAGCGAGAACGACAACTGTCGGCCTGCCGTCGTGTAGTCGTGCAGATGTCAAAATAGGTCCGTCCATAAGAACGTGTGTATTTTAATATTTGACAGATGTCGTTTGCAGTCTGTTGCGAACATTGTATTCCACACATAACGGTTGTACGTTTCACTTAATACAAAACGAGATAGATATAATACCACACAGCCGGCATTTACTATCAATTTTAATGAAAAATTACTCATTTTCAATAGAAAAATTTATAGAAAACGGTCAATTTCTATATCAATGTTCATTGTAAATTGACTGTTCCCTCGGGAGAAAATGGTTGAACAAAATTGAATGATTTTGATCGAGTCATTTTCAGGGTCAATTTCCAGTCATTTTATTATAAATTTCGATTGTTTTTTCCAGTCATTTCTCACTGATTTTCTAGTAAATTTTCAGTCGTTTTATAATAAATTTCGATTATTTTTTCCAATCATTTCTCAATGAATTTCTAGTCAATTTTCAGTTAATATTTAGTCAATTTACGTGTCAGCTGATAGCCCTCTCAAAACGTAGGGTTGCCAAATCAGAGTCGAATGCTTTATAAATATATAAACTGTTTTTCATACTTTGTTGTTTGTTGGATACTATTTGCGATTTTAAAAATCCATTTATAGTTGCGTACTACTCTGTTGATTATGTAAAGAATCCTAAAGGAACAAATTATTGGCATTTGGTAGAACTTGTTAAAATGGATGCCACTGCCAATGATGTTCCACCAGAGTTCAATGTTCGTGRATTCCCAACACTTTTCTGGCTGCCCAAAAATCAAAAAGACAAACCAGTTGCTTACAACGAAGGACGTGAGGTCATCGACTTCATTAAGTACATCGCCAAACACGCTACGAATGAACTCAATGGATTTGACCGCAGCGGCAAATCGAAGAAAACAGAACTCTAAATGTATGCGGAAATTTGTTGAAATTTCATTTTGAGAGCTTAACAACGCTGCATATTTTGTCACCACTGACATGTTCAAACTTTTCCATTACATAAATTTAAACATTCTCATGTTAAGTTCAGCATACACAGCGCTTGAAAATCTATAATATTTCATTAATTAATTAGTGATAAAATTAACTTTTTTATTTGAATAAAATATACTGATAGGAAAGAAATATAAAGTGTTCTTATTTTGTATGAAAAGTATTTAATTTATTCACACCTTTACATATTTTACTTATGTRTTACGTCTGAAACAAAGAATYATTTAATTTCATTTACTATTTTTACTGTTGTTTTTAGGGTTCATTAACTCAATGTAGTAGTCTGGGAGAAATGAATATTSGTTCTTCCCTCGTAAGCATTCATACGTTACAGTACCGCGTTTGGAGTTGAAGTAAAAATTGTAAACAGTATACGGGCAATTCACTTCTGATATTAGTGATTTTATGTAATTCAAAAAATCTATCAAGAATTTCGCACATTGTATTGTTTTAATTGCTTTGATTGTTTCTCTCCATTCCTGCATAGTATTTCTTGCATTTGCCTGTTCTCTACGTCTATTGCTATTTGTATTGTTAATTACTTTAGTAAATGGTAAGATTTTATCGATATATGATGTGGATTCATTATTTAGATGAGTATTGTTAGTACCTTTGCTATGTAATTCGGGGAAATTGTTATCGTAATTGTCCAAAAGTTCAAAACGGTTACCTAAAATGCCTGCAACTTGTATGGACTACTCTGTAAGAGCTTCCTTCTAGGGTCGTCCTTTTAATTATATACGCTTTTACCCTTGCTGGACATTCTTTCGCTGTTAGTGCATGTTCGAAGTTACAGTTTACACATATTAACTTTTGGCATGCTTCTTCTACTGCATGTATTTGAAAACATTTTTTGCATCTTGACCTAGCTTCCTTACAATGTTGTGCAAAATGGTTAAAACGGTAGCACTTGTAACACTGTGTTAACGCTACGAAGGGGCTTTAATTTTTATGTAGGCATAAGTTACATATGTGTTCAGGGATCGTTTGGTCTTTGAAGAATACTTTCACTCTTCTTGTTGGAATTTTTACATCTTCATTTTAATTTTTGGATTTAATTTCCACCCTTATCGTACGTCTTTCATAAGCTCCTCCATCGTAATCTCTGTAGGAATATCGAATAAGATGCCCACTTTAGATATACAATGTGGAAGGATTTTTGGTTCGTATCCCTTATCTCGCAGTAGTTGCTTGTTGCATAGATCGTTTGCAACTCTTGCAGTCTTGCATAGTACCTTGACTCTCCCATAACCAGCTTTACTTATTTCATTAATGGCGTCGTATCCATATTTTAGTTTTTTTTTATTGAACCAGCGATCGCGACCGCATTTATAGCACTTCGTTCATTTCCTCTATTTTTTGTATCTATGTATACAATGAATGGACCTTGGTGATCTTCATCGTACGTAATTTTTTGAAATTCGAATCTGTTTGGTGTGCTTGCTGTTGAAAGTGGTTTTATAATAATATTACTTTCAATATTAATTTTACCATTGTCATATATGTTTTTTTTTTATATATTTTGGGTTTGTACTATATTTAGTTAACACTTTTTGTATTAAAATGTGCAATTTGTCACAAATTAGACGGATTTTAGGTATAACCGTACACAACCGTTCAGAATGGTATCCAAACTGTTCTCGAAGAATTGTATGGTTTGGTGATTTAGCGCAAGTTTTATGGGTCTTCAAAAAATGTACGTTGATATCACATGATTTCTTGGTTTGTGTTATTTTTAATGCTTTATTTTTGATACGGAACTAGAAAATTAAGTTAGCCTAGGTAAAGTTAAGAGAACGGGTTGATTATCTAAGTCTTGTACGTAAAACACATAAGAGCGTTCCCATATCGTCGAGATTTTTAATCTTACTGCATAGACAATCTCCAGTAAGATGCCGTACTATTACAGCAAGATTAACTTTACTACTGCAGCAAGATTAACTTTACTACGGGCAAGTAGTTCAGAAAATCGCCAGCTTTCTATCTAAGTCAAAAGGATCTCACAGGCGCACAGGAGCGGGACGTCTACCATCAACGTCCATTTAACAGTTCTAGAACTCTAGATGCCAATGGAAATTCAACAATATTCCTTTTCGATGTGAGCGGGACAAGGGTTCCCCTTTTGGTTAGATCATCGGCTTTGAGGTTTACAGCCGTTTCGATTTGTCTAATCACCCAAACGAGTCTCATGCTGAAGTAGATTGTTGCTATTTCTAGTGGGTCCATACACTCCTTGATTAGTTTTGAGTGCCCAGTTGGTGAGCTCAGCGGTATTTTGCTGATTTGCTGTCAGAGAGAATTTCCCTGAAAGATGCGGCACTTCGTAGCAGTCTTATGTCTACCGGCTTCTTAGTAGCAGGCACTTTTACCTGAAGGCACTACAGTGGTCTGGTAACCTAAAGGTAAGATTGACGGAGAGCTTTTTCCAGAAAACTTCCCTGAAGAAGCACGGCACACCTTAAATATAATAGACATTTTTGAAAAATTACTTACAGAAAAGGACTAGGTTATTTATTTCACACAATTAATAGTAAGATCATTAAAGAAACTTGAAATCAGTATACAAAGTCATCTTTAAAACAAAATACATATCTGAAATTTGAATTATCTGATGAAGATAGAAAATATCCTCAAAATATATCGTCAAATCTTCATATAGTATGAGTGTACATACATATATAGTACATCCAATGCAAGTACCATATTAAAGATAGCAAGCATGTTCTCAATCAGTATATTCCATATACGAATGCATTTTTATAGTTTCATTAATATTGTTATTAACAAAGCAAAATATTTTCGTTTTTATTTGACAAGTGTGGTTCTGGATTTAACAAAACTAGACAAAAATTTTCAAAACTTTGCTTTCCATATGCTTATTAATAGGGAATGTATTTATGTACATGTAATTTATTCATAAAATGTAACTGTTATGAAATATTCTCCAGCAAGTGTGGACTTCGTTAACTCCAATTTTTTATTTATTTGCAACAATTTCGTAATATCTTACACACGGATACTTTCGGCTTTGTAGCTCTTAAAAATAGTTGAGATAGATATTGGAGTATATATGATTGTATATATGACACAAATCATATCTTTCATAGTCATTCCTTCCTTGTTGTACATGTAATATTGTATTTGTATTAAGAATATACCTGGTTTTAGACATAAAGGATTTTTTTAAGCAGTTGGTTAAATTATCGTTCATTTTATTTTTGTTTTAAGCAATAAGTACATTTTCTCCATATATCATATAATACCAAACATATTTATAGACTTTGCACATAGCGTCGCACAAACTTTGTTTTGTGTATGCATATGTACCTTACAATAAATAGAATAAGTATAACACTAGCTGCATAACCCACCACAAGAGCTGCACGCTTACGTCTACGCCATCTTTGGTAATCGTGCCAGGTTGTGAAGCGATTTCTATATTCAAATTGTAATTCAAAACTACTTCGGCGAGGAAAAAAGGAAAGATAGAAGTCTTCTAACAAGTGACGGATCAGTTCATTATCTTCGACTAGTAGCGGCTCCAAATTATCATTAATGCAGTTGAATTTTCTAAATGTATATCATATATATTTATTATTCTAATGAAGTTAGCATTTTTTACTCACCGTGGGTTTCGTCGAATTTTGTCAAACCCATCTACAACATCGGTGATGTTAGATGTTAACATCATAAAATTGTTATGGATAGCTCTTTTTGGAATTATGTTAAATTTGTATTTGCTTCGGGTAGCGAAATTTGTTTCTAAGGCTTCCGCCAGCAACCGACATTGTTCGACCAACTCTCGTGTTATAGTCGGCTATAAATACGTATGGTTGATTATTGTTTAAAAATTAAAATATAATTTAATTTAGCAACACTCACCACTGTTGAATCTTCGTAACGTTCATACACCAAAGTTGTATATTCATTATGTATTTTATGTGAAGCCATATCTAGATCGCGAGAGCAGTTGCTTACAACTTCTTCGAAGAAACGAACTGCTGACCAGTCCAGTGGAAGAGGATACATACGTGCCAAAAAAGTTCGCACCTCACGATCTGACCATGTGTGTGAGTCGTCAGTATCGAACTCATCAAACACTTCACCTACTGTTAAAGTTGTTGTTTCACTCATAAGGAACGAGTAATATATAAAAGCAAATTGTAAGTCATTTGTTGAGCGAAACCGATTAGACAAAGTAACGTCTACCTCTGTTAAAAATTTTTGCTGCATGGCATATATTATATTACGATCTAGCAAGAATCCAACATGCGCTAGCACGTTACGAGCTTTGAATCCATAGAAACGATTCAACAACATGTTCGTATATATTAACGAATGAGAATATATATCTTTACTGGATTCATTTTTCAATGTTTTCTCTACGCTTTTTTCCAATCGTACCATATTTTTTTGTAAAGTGTCGGTTGATAGTACTGGGTCATTGGCGTGACTATTCGACTTAAGTTGACTATTATAGTTGTCGACAATACGTCTAAGTTCTGCAAGAGTACTCAGATTTTTATGTAGTACTAGTTCTCGGAAGTGTAAGCCGTTGCGTCGAGCAGAATATTTTCTGTTACGGAACCTTTTTCGTAAAGGAAAATGTCTTATTTCTATGTGCGTTGTTGAGTTTAAAAACGATTGTGGAATTAATTTTACATTCTTATTTACATCAATCTGCTGCTCCATCATATTTTCTTCACTTCTGTCTGATCCGAATGTGTTACAATCGCCTCCGTCATATTGGCATTTGGCTATATTACAATGACGGTCGCACGCCCCATCGCCGATGTATGTCCAAGGGCAGTCTTCAGCACAATCGGGTACCATCCAGGCTTGATAAATACGCACGCCTTCTGAGTTAGTATAAAGGTCTTCTGGGTATAATGGGGCACCAAGAAAAATGTCGTCATTCAAATAGAGAAAACGTTGAGAGAGATGCGGTATACGATGAATGAAAGTTTCAATTGCAGAACTGGAAAATGTTGGTAGGAGTTCTGGTTTTGTAGTAAGTAGTTCGTGTGGAACGACCGTAACCTTTTCAAAACTAAGATCTAGCCAATATGGAATTTGTCCATTAGTTACGATGTAAATATGCCGTACCCAAGGTGCATACATTTCTAGAGATCGCAATGAATAGCGAAGTTCATTTTTGTCATCGAATCTTGCCGGATCATAATTTGGATTATAACGCCTTGCTGAATCAGTAAACATAGGATCGGATCCATTAACCCAAGTATAAACTACGTCGATGGGTTCACAATATGTGCCACTCGATTTTTTTTTCTTGAAATAAAAATAATTTGTTGGCGCATTAATTTAATGTAAATATAGTATACTTACTCTGACAAAAAACATTAAAGCTAGTACTATTGTAATAAATATAATCAACAATCGCCTCCGTCGTAATTTTTTCCAATTATTTTTTAACATTCGACCCCACTTTCTCTGAATACGCATATTGATTAATTCCGAATTAAAAACATTTCGCGTTTCTTATTTGCTTACAACACCATATATCTAAAAAAATTCTATTTGTAATTTATATATACTCTTTTTAAATTTTTCTGATTACACTTCCTTTGCATTTGTAATCAAGGAACCAATATATTTATATATGTATGTATATATATGATTTCAACACTCTCTTCTACGGCTGATAACAAACAAAGTTGCCAGAATATAAAACGAAGATTTGTTTTTTCATTTATTCATAGTACTAGGTTAAAATATTTGGCTGTGTGCCAAATAATAAAATTTTTCGCTGTGCTGTGTTAGGGTGAAATACTGTACTATGCTGTATATATTGATGGAAAGTTAGGGTTGTACGTATTATCTTAAACTAATCGAGATAGATATAGGGTTATATACATATATATATATACAATTTGGTACAGAGGATTGCAGTAGTAAGGGGCGTTCCTGTAAGAAAACTTGTTTTAAAAAGTGGGCGTGGCCACGCTCTCTAACAAGTTTAGTGTGCATGTACTTTTGAAGGAAAATGTCGGTCAATGTATGATTTATATAATTGAAATTCAAGGATAATCCCTCTTTATAATAGTATGTCTGGATGTCAAAAAATGGGTTAATCGGATTAATATTTCTCTTAGCCCGCATATACTTAATACAAAGATTTTCAAACTTCAGGGTAACTTTATATCGCATATATCGGGAAATGAGTGAGTTATTTCAATGAAAATAAGAGAGAGTCTTTCATTTATAACAGTGTATCGTTGTGCCTAAAATAGATAAATTTGAGCGAAAACTTGGCCTAACCATTATATAAGTAATATAAGGATTTTCGAATATCCGGCGGACTCTACTCTATATGATTGGTTTTAAAATATTTGTTTGGTTTTTATTCTTGCAATTTGCAAGAGTATAAATGTTCGGTTGCACCCGAACTTAGCCCTTACTTACTTGTTGGTATTAAAAACTTCAAATATTTTCAATCAAGTTTCATTGGTACTAGTATTATATATAAATGAAATAGACTCGCACAACTGCCTTCTGTCACCTACAAATTTGTATCTGATAAAGTGCGCAGTTATCCGGATTAACGCTGCCTTCTGTCAAGGCTATAACAGCTGCGTTAAAATATAAACAAGAATTATATGCAACTCTGCATGTCACGAGTTCGAGTATAGTTTCGAAATTCAGAAATTCGAAGGTATGTTCATTTCGAATATATCACATGACTGTCATACGCAGCTACAAAGAATTTTGCATTTTGACAGGGCAATTTTCATGGGAAGGTGAAAACTGTTGAATTTTTGCCATTAATTCCCTTATAATTTCATTAAGTTTCGGTTAGATTGCATTTTAGTTTAATATTAATTGCATTATCTTTATTTTGGCGTAAAACGTATCCGAGGAAAAAAAAAACGAAAATGAAGATTGCCTTTCTAATGTTGTTAATAATTGGTGTTGCAGCCGCATCGGACTCCATTGTTTTAGTTTTGGCTCCAGTGTATGAATTCAACATCTTTGCTAAACATTAATCTGTTTAACTCATATCTTTATAGTGAACCAATTCCTGCACTTACTAGAGTAGATAATGAAAGTTTCACTCGCATTGCGAAACCACTTGTTAAGGACCACATGATTGCTGTTTTCCAAGAAGATGATGTAAGTATTCTTTTAGATAATAATTTCAATATATTTTTATGAGTCATATATACTTTAGTTATCATTCAACGATTTTATGTGCAAGAGTAACCGATCTGAACAACAGTCATGTTATTCTCACCTTCAAAATATCACGCCCAGCACTTTTTACATGAGAGTCGATAGCCCTGTAAAAGTGTTGGAAGAGTTGGATCCTAATTACGAGGTAATTACTATCTCTAGAAGCGGAAAGCTTGAAATACCACTGAAGTGCAAAGCGGGAAAAGTAGTATTTTTGAGATTCAGTGACGAAACTGGATTAAATCGCGAAGAAACTTTGGAGACACACGGTATAATTTATACTTCGCTCTATTAAATTTTTATTTATATAGATTTGTTATTTTTTCAGACATTGCCATTTCTAATGTAATGAAACAAGTCTCTTGTCCAACTGTATTTATGTATACATCAATTCCTGCAAAAGATGTGACAGTTAAACGCTCTCGACGTGCACTGTCCGTGGGGGAGACTGCTGCCCCAAAAGGTGGTATTATATTCACTGATACCAAATTCCAAATTTTCTATACAACGTTGAACGTAACAATTGGTAGTAACCCAACAAAAGCAATTACTATAAGCAGTATGAAAATCGATGATCACAATACCACCGACTTTACTGTCACACTCAGCAGCAGTGATGCTGCTGACGTGATCACATTTGGCATTGAGTTACAGAAGGGTTACTACTACATGAAACAGTTGACATACAATAAGGATACAGTGTTCCGCACAAATGATATAAATGCACCTCCAGCCTTCTCTTACTATTGCGGTAATTTAACTGTTTATTCAGCAGCCGGTGATCAACTCCTTTGGAACTCTGTCCAGTTCCAAGCACCTTTTGGTAGTGCCGTTACGACTGTAAATACAAACTATTTTGAATTTGGTGAATCCTGGAATTGTGTCGGTTTTGTTTCACATGCAATTCTTGCTGGTCTATTCGTGTCCGCAATTTTGCTTGCAATACTTTTCGTTGGTATTTGCTGGATGATGGATATCAATACCATGGATCGATTTGATGATCCTAAAGGCAAAACGATCACAATAAACACAAATGAGTAGTAGTTAAACTGCTGATCTACTGTCAACAGTTTTTTTTGCACTGTCAGTTGCGCACATTTCATTCCCTTTTATTCTATTTTAATATATTATAGCAACCTATTAGTCACAGTCTTTGCTTGCAATGTATTTTAAATTACTGTATTACTTGAATCAAATTTAAATTTAATATAAATTGGGAATTAGAATTACAGTAATGTTAAAATTATTCTCCATAGTAGCATTGAAATATTCGTTGGATATCCTTACTAAAGTCATGAGGATTTGTATAGTTCAAAAACAAGTTTCCTTCACAATTTCCATTAAATTTACTCCATCTCTTTACTCAGCATCGACCACATTTGATTTCGCATATGTGTGTTTGTGGGAATTGTGGAATAAACTTATATCCTTCTGAACATATATATTTTTATTTGATTTGGAATGTTTACAAATATTCAATATCTTTATGAGGGACATAAAGTGTTTACGTATGTGCCTTAAAACAAAGTGGCCAAGTGCTGTGTGGGTGCAAACATATTAAGTGTGAATATGTTTGCTCCTTAATATATCAGCGACGTGGTGTGTTTTCGATTAAGAAATGTATACATATACATATGATAATATATTTTAAACGTTCATGTATTATACGTTAAGCACAAAGCGAAAATGTTAAATAATATAGTAGATTACAATAAAGTTGTTCTCTTTGTTGATAAATATTTACATTCTTTCAACTTTCAACGTTAAATGTGCTCTTTTATGATTAATGCATTTCTTATATTTTAACGAATTACCGTACCAACATTCCATGATTATCACCGAAAATATCCGTTAAATTATGTGGAAGCTTTTAAGAAATTTTGAATTACATTCTACAAACTATTTTGTTTTACATAATAAAAATCTTGCTTTGGCATCAAAAGCAATTCACATGGACTACTTGGGAACAACGATGTCGCTAAATACCCAGACGGTAATGGAAGTAAATAGGAGGTCTAAAATGTGTGTGTGTAAAATGAGTGACTTATAGCGTTTGGTTGGGCAATTGAGAAGTATGGTCGTCTTTACTTGTCAGTATATTTAGAAGTATGGTCGTCTTTACTTCTCAATTGCCCACTCAGTCCAAAGTTGCACCTACTCACAACAGTTATTCTGCTCTGGATTTCGAAGCTTTCATTGTTGTTGCTGTTAATGCGGGTGACAAGGCAGACGAAATTATCTACAACTTCAAAGCTATGAGTTGTGACCGTCAATAGTAACATGGGAGCCTAGTTGCGAGTGCGACGACTGTTTGTTTGATGACAGGAGAAATTTAGTCTTGCCCACGTTTACTGCCAGACCCATCTGCTTTGCCTCCTTATCCATTCTAGATAAAGCAGAACTAACGGCGCGGGTGTTGAGGCCAATGACATCAATACCATCGGGATACGACAGCAACTGTACACTCTTATAGAAGATTGTACCTGCTGGATTGAGTTCGGCATCTCGAATTATTCTCTATAGCAGCAGGTCGCCTTGTCTGAAACCTCGTTCCGTATCGAACGGCTCGTAGGGGTTCTTCCTTATCCTGACGGAGCTTTTAGTATTGCTCAACGTCAGTTTACACAGCCTTTTTAGTTTTGCGGGTATACCAAATTCAGACATCGCGGCATAAAGGCAGCTACTTTTCGTGCTGTCAAAAGCAGCTTTGAAATCGACAAGGAGGTGGTGTGTGTTTATTCTCCTCTCAAGGGTCTTTTCCAAGATATGGCGCATGGTGAATATCTGGTCGGTTGTTGATTTGCCAGGTCTACAGCCACACTGATAAGGTCCAATCAGTTTGTTGACGATGGGCTTTAATCTTTCACACAATACGCTCGATAGAACCTTATATGCGATGTTGAGGAGGCTAATCCCACGCTAGTTGGCGCAGATTGGGGGGTATCCTTTTGTAAGAATTGGGCATAAATTTCAATCGTTGTTCATGCTCTCGTCCGACCATATTTTACAAAGAAGTTGATACATGCTCCTTATCAGTTCTTCGCCACCGGCAATCCATCGGCCCCCGCCGCTTTATTGTATGCTATTCAAACTTCTTCATGGTCGAGCAATTGAACGTCTGCTCCATCGTCATTGATTGAGGAATCGTCTTCTCCTGGCGTTACGCTTTCATTGCCCTTTAGCAGGTTGGAGAAATGTTCCCTCCATAATTTTAGTATGCTCTGAGCATCGGTTACTAGATCACCTCGGGGGGTTCTGCAGGAGTATGCTCCGGTCTTGAAATCTTCTTTTCGTAGAATTTTCGAGCATTATTTACCGACAGATGTGCCAAAAATACCTTGCCCACTCTGGTGTTAAAGTCGATAAACACGAATTTGACATCGTGGCGGGGCGGCTCTCATAGGTGCGCTCTAATCGCTCAAAGAAGGCATCTTTGGTCACATCGTCATTCTCTTCCGACGCGGCGTGAGTGCAAATCACCGATAAGGTCCTTGTGGCACAGTCAGTCTGTCTGTCAGACATGTCATCAACCAGCTGGGCAGCGGCATCTTCCCAAATAAGGTACCGGACTCTCCAGGTGCATGCCCTTACGTTAACCTTAGTGCGTTTGCATGGTCGTCATAAAAAGGGGCGTCTCTCATCGGAGGCTGTTTGTGCTTTTTCATTGGGTGTGAGTTTTACGTAGCCCTGTGGAGAGGATCTCTCGCCTTCTCACTTTAGTTCACCTTCAAATGGATGTTCTTTGACTACCTAGAGGATACTTGGTCTACAATTAGGACCGGAAGTCGTGAGCTGCTTGAGCCATATGCAAAATAATCGTTTCTGGCCACTCCCAAGTGATGATGTCAAGATGGCAATCAGAGAACCTTCTTCACTTGCGTGAACTTCTACACATGACTCCATCCAACGAAGGCACAACTGGGTCTAAAATACGAGTATATCCTCATGAAACTTTGTACAAGTGTTTCTTGGCAAAAGTGAGGACGGGTTTGTAGTTGGGCGTAATCGGACCACTGCCACTCCCACCAAACGCCATCAAACGGAAACCTATAGAAAGCCATAACATACCTGTTGACTAAAATTTTCAAAAAGTGGGTGTGTCCACGCCTTCTAAAAGGTTTAATATACATGTCCCCAAACTACTTACGCTACAACAACTGAATTCACTTAAAAAGCGCGATAAATAAATAACTAAATAAATGGAGGATGGGGTCATGTGTGGAAGTTCACGCAAGTGAGGAAAGTTCTCTGATCGCAATTCACTTGGGAGTGGCCAGAAACGATTCCTTTACATATGACTCAAGCAGCTCACGACTTCCGGTCCTTGACCAAGTATCCTCTGGAGAACATCCGTTTGAAGGCGAGCTAAAGTGAGAAGGCGAAACATTCCCTGCATAGGGTTGTGCGCTGGGTTTGGGACCCGCCACGTAAAAAAACCAACCCAATGAAAACGGCACAACAGCTCGGATGAGAGACCCCACTTTTGATGACGACCATGGCAAACGAAATAAGGACTACGAATTGAGGGCATGCACCTGGAATGTCCGGTCTCTTGTATGGGAAGGTGCTGCTGCCCAGCTGGTTGATGTCCTCGTAAAAGAAAAGGCTGACATCATCGCCGTCTAAGAAAAGCGATGGACGGGACAARGACGGAGACGAGTAGGTCCTTGTGGCATTTACTACAGTGGCCATATAAAGGAGCGCAAGTTTGGTGTGTTATTCGTGGTGGGAGAGAGACTCCGTCGCCGAGTACTATCATTCACCCCGATGAATGAACGTCTGATCGACTTCGCCGGGGCCTGAAATATGGTCATCTGTAGTACTAGATTCCAGCATAAGAAGATACATCAAGCTGCCTGGCTGTCTCCGGATCGAAAAAAGACCAACCAGATCGATCATGTTGTGATAGACGGAAGACACGTCTCCAGTGTTTTAGACTCGGACCACTAAGAATAGCAGCCAAGATTCGTACGCGTCTCTGTGCAGCAAAAAAACGCACGCCATCAAACACAAGGAAGGTTCGGCGTCGAGAAGCTGCATTCACAACAGACAGCCGAACGATTGTCTACTCGGCTTGCACTCTTGCTCTCTGAGAGCACTCGTCAACAACTCGGTATAAGGGAACTGTGGGACGGCATTTCAAACTCCTTATGTACAGCTGCAACCGAAACCATTGGTTTTCGGAAAGTAAAAAAGAACAGCTGGAGAGAAAACATGCTGCCTACCTCGCAACGTTACGATCGACCACTATACGTGCGGGATGGGATAGATACCGTGAGTTGAAGAGGGAAGCGAGACGTATTTGCAGTCAAAAAAAGAAAGAGGCCGAAATGCGTGAGTACGAAGAGCTTAATAAGCTGGCCGATAGGGGTAATGCTCGAAAATTCTATGAAAAAATGCGGCGGCTTACAGAAGGTTTCAAGACCGGAGCATACTCTTGTAGAACCCCCAAACGTGATCTAGTCACCGATGCCCAGAGCATACTTAAATTATGGAGGGAACACTTCTCCAGCCTGCTGAATGGCAGTGA